>NC_047032.1:8509704-8711715 GCF_902652985.1 Pecten maximus
TCCTACAGTACCTTCTGTAAAATAGCGATAACAAATTTCAATTGTCAAAATACAAGATGGCTGCCTGTCGGCCATGTTGTTTTCCTATTGGTCCCAAGATGCAATATGCAGAACTACAGACCAAGGGGAACTTACAAAAATGTTTGAGAAAGATCCCTTCAGTACTTTCTGAAAAATAGCGATAACAAACTTCAATTGTCGAAATCCAAGATGACTGCCTGTCGGCCATGTTGTTTTCCGATTGGTCACAAAATGCAATATGCATAACTAGGCACCGAGGGGAACCTACATATGAAATTTAAGAAAGATCCCTTCATTACTTTCTGAGAAATAGCGATAACAAACTTCAATTGTCAAAATCTAAGATGGCTGCCTGTCGGCCATGTTGTTTTCCGATAGGTCTCAAAATGTAATATGCATAACTAGGCACCAAGGGAAACCTATATATGAAATTTGAGAAAGATCCCTTCAGTACTTTCTCAGAAATAGCGATAACAAACTTCAATTGTCAAAATCCAAGATGGCTGCCTGTCGGCCATGTTGTTTTACGATTAGTCTCAAAATGCAATATGCATAACTAGGCACCGAGGGGAACCTACATATGAAATTTGAGAAAGACCCTATAGTACTTTCTGAGAAATAGTGATAACAAACTTCAAATGTCAAAATCCAAGATGGCTGCCTGTCGGCCATGTTGTTTTCCGATTGGTCTCAAAATGCAATATGCATAACTAGGCACCAAGGGGAGCCTACATATGAAATTTGAGAAAGATACCTTCAGTACTTTTTTTCAGAAATAGCGATAACATACTTCAATTATCAAAATCCAAGATGGCTGCCTGTCGGCCATGTTGTTTTCCGATCAGTCCCAAAATGCAATATGCATAACTAGGCACCGAGGGAAATTCACATATGAAATTTGAGAAAGATCCCTGCAGTACTTTGTGAGTATTAGCGATAACAAGAATTGTTTACGGACGGACGGACGGACGGACGGACCACGGACGCAGGGCGATTTGAATAGCCCACCATCTGATGATGGTTGGCTAAAAAGGAAGATGAAAATGCGAGACAGGTACAAATAATGACTATTTTCATATAACTGTACATTTTTCATATAACTGTACATATTATCAAGTAAGAATAAGACATGGTTAACATACTGCCCTGCAGGTAGGGCGCAAGAATTATACCTGCTGCCCCCATTGCATGATCGTAAGAGGCGACTAAATTTTGGATCTTATCTTTTCTCTTCTTTCTTAATAACTTTCTTCTTCCTTATGTCTCCCTTGACAATGCCTCACTTTTGGCCTTTAGTTGAGCGTTCGCCGCTGTGAGGAAGGCTTTGGGTTCTGTCCCCTAGCCGAGACATACCAGAGTCTTTAAAAATGGTAGTTGCTACTCCTGCTTGGCGCTCAGAATATTTGGAGTGGGACGACTGGTTCACCCGTTGTAAGTATAATGTGACCGGGTGGGGTAGGCTGCTTTGTGTCTTCGGCAGTATGCTTCAGTGAAGTAGCACTATAAATCGGCAATAGTTCCGGCCTATCACAAGGAGACTTAACACGAACATACTGCAGCCTCCCAAAACACACATACGCACTCACCACACGCATGCATGTCGCACGCACGGAAGGTCGTCCTTAAATGACCTTAGCTGTTAATAGGACGTTAAACAAAATAAACCAAACACACTGTTTTGAAAATTATAGAACTTGTCCGATTCACGGACTATTGCATTCCCCAAACAGATATCGACCCCATCCCACGCACTGTTTATCACCACTTTAAGAGTCATAGAAAAACTAAACAGCTGTATGATGCAGCTTAAATCCTTTGCTCTACTGTGTCTTGCGTACAATCCCTTTAACACTTTCGCTGCCACTGCTAAATCCTCGGTTTTCGCTAAATTGCCACGATTTCAGCTGTTTGAAATATCTCCAATTATAACGTCGCTGTTTTATGACGTCATGAGTTGATGCATAGAGTCAATTACGCTCCTCCATGACTCAAGTATCACGCAATGAGTTTGTATAGTGTACAAATCAAAACCATTAGATAAATGAATTCTAGGTACTACGGAAGTCATGTCATACCTCTATGGAAACCTGACACGAATGGTAATTTGTTATAATTGCAAATGTGATTATTGTCTTGAAAAATTCTACAAATAAAGATAGTAAATGATCACGTAATAGGTTTTTCATCGTGGATATTTTGTCAAAATCAGTGATGTTGCCTTCGTCTTTAAACAAAATATTTAGACTTGGGCATCTTTTTTAGCTCACCTGGACCAAAGGTCCGGTGAGCTTATGCCATGGTGCGGCGTCCGTCGTCTGTCGTCCGTCGTCCGTCGTCCGTCGTCTGTCGTCCGTCGTCCGTCGTCCGTCAACATTTGCTTCAAATCGCTACTAGTCAAAAAGTTATTATTGGATTTTGACCAAATTTGGTCAGAATCATCCTTGGCAGAAGGGGATCAGATTTTGCATAAATGGTGACTCTGACCCCCAAGGGGCCTGAGGGGCGGGGCCCAATAGGGGAAATTTAGGCAATTCCTTTAAATCACTACTAGTCATAAAATTATGAATGGATTTGAACCCAATTTGGTC
This sequence comes from Pecten maximus, assembly GCF_902652985.1. NCBI lineage: Eukaryota > Metazoa > Mollusca > Bivalvia > Pectinida > Pectinidae > Pecten > Pecten maximus. The sequence goes on from NC_047032.1 coordinate 8,512,314, forward strand.
AAAAACATTCTTGGGGGAAGGGGAACGGATTTTGCATAAATGGTGACTCTGACCCCCAAGGGGCCTGAGGGGCGGGGCCTAATGGGGAAATAGAGGTAATTCCTTCAAATCGCTACTAGTCATAAAGTTATGAATGGATTTTAACCCAATTTGGTCAGAAACATCCTTTGGGGAAGGGGAACAGATTTTGCATAAATGGCTACTCTGACCCCCAAGGGGCGAAAGGGGCGGGGCCTAATGGGGAAATAGAGGTAATTCCTTCAAATCGCTACTAGTCATCAAGTTATTAATGGATTTGAACCCAATTTGGTCAGAAGTATTCTTGGGGGAAGGGGAACAGATTTTGCATAAATTATGACTCTGACCCCCAAGGGGCCTGAGGGGCGGGGCCGAATAGGGGAAATTGAGGCAATTCCTTTAAATCGCTACTAGTCATAAAGTTATGAATGGATTTGAACCCAATTTGGTCAGAAACATCCTTCAGGGAAGGGGAACAGATTTTGCATAAATGGTTACTCTGACCCCCAAGGGGCCAAAGGGGCAGGGCCTAATGGGGAAATAGAAGTAATTCATTCAAATCGCTACTAGTCATAAAGTTATGAATGGATTTCAACCCAATTTGGTCAGAAACATTCTTGGGGGAAGGGGAACAGATTTTGCATAAATTGTGACTCTGACTCCCAAGGGGCCTGAGGGGCGGGGCCGAATAGGGGAAATTGAGGCAATTCCTTTAAATCGCTACTAGTCATAAAGTTATGAATGGATTTGAACCCAATTTGGTCAGAAACATCCTTCAGGGAAGGGGAACAGATTTTGCATAAATGGCTACTCTGACCCCTAAGGGGCGAAAGGGGCCGGGCCTAATGGGGAAATAGAGGTAATTCCTTCAAATCGCTACTAGTCATAAAGTTATTAATGGATTTGAACCCAATTTGGTCAGAAGTATTCTTGGGGGAAGGGGAACAGATTTTGCATAAATTGTGACTCTGACCTCCAAGGGGCCTGAGGGGCGGGGCCGAATAGGGGAAATTGAGGCAATTCCTTTAAATCGCTACTAGTCATAAAGTTATGAATGGATTTGAACCCAATTTGGTCAGAAACATCCTTCAGGGAAGGGGAACAGTTTTTGCATAAATGGTTACTCTGACCCCCAAGGGGCCAAAGGGGCAGGGCCTAATGGGGAAATAGAGGTAATTCATTCAAATCGCTACTAGTCATAAAGTTATGAATGGATTTCAACCCAATTTGGTCAGAAACATTCTTGGGGGAAGGGGAACAGATTTTGCATAAATTGTGACTCTGACTCCCAAGGGGCCTGAGGGGCGGGGCCGAATAGGGGAAATTGAGGCAATTCCTTTAAATCGCTACTTGTCATAAAGTTATGAATGGATTTGAACCCAATTTAGTCAGAAACATTCTTTGGGGAAGGGGAACAGATTTGCATAAATGGTGACTCTGACCCCCGAGGGGCCAAAGGGGCGGGGCCCCACATGGAAAATAGAGGTAATTCCTTTAAATCGCTACTAGTCATAAAGTTATGAATGGATTTGAACCAAATTTATTAAGAATCATCCTTTGGGGAAGGGGAATAGATTTTGCATAAATGGTGACTCTGACCCCCAAGGGGCCAAAGGAGCGGGGCCCCATATGGGAAATAGAGGTAATTCCTTTAAATCGCTACTAGTCATAAATTTATGAATGGATTTGAACCCAATTTAGTAAGAAACATTCTTTGGGGAAGGGGAACAGATTTTGCATAAATGGTGACTCTGCCCCCCGAGGGGCAAAAGGGGTGGGGCCCCATATGGGAAATAGAGGTAATTCCTTTAAATCACTACTAGTCATAAAGTTATAAATGCATGTTGTAAACTCAGTCTGGACTTCATTATTTCTTTAAAGCAGTTGGGATCCCCACGCTATAACCATATATAGCATTGTTTGAGGTTAACAAACAAAAGGAATTGAACAGGAACATTATTTTGACATTTGGTCAAATCCAACCAGGTGAGCGATACAGGCCCCATGGGCCTCTTGTTTTAATTACAATTGCCATGTTTCACATGAACTTAGGAATATGCCACGACGTGACGCTGTACCTGTGGAGTACTTTTTCATAATTGTCACGCTGAACCTTATGAAAGAGTTCGTAAGACAAACAAGTAGGTAAGATGTTCACAGCTCACTGGGTAGTGTTGTAGGGACAAATATAAATAAAACGGAGGTCTATAGGCCTAAAGTACAAATAAAATGCCGATTCAATTGCATACAAATGTAAATCTATTGAAAAATAACGCTATTCATTGCCAACATATCAAAAGTGAATGAAGTACATGTACCGAATATCAAAAACATCAAGAGTACATACACTTAATTTTGTCCATATTCTGTATTTGTTATAAGTCAGATACATGGAGATGTAAGTTAGATGTATTGGCGGGTAGATAAGTTCTGGTTAAAACTTATTCACTGTAGGTCCATTATCTTAGAAACTGCTAATTATAAGCCTACTGACGGAGTGAAACGAAGGGAAGTAACCCTGATAGATGATAATTGTAGGTCTATAAAACGTTGTCCATTGTGACCTGACCCCACCACCCATCCCCGGTCCCGATATCTCTTTGTACATATTTTGATTGTCAAAAACAAACATAATTCGTCATTCTTATACTTTCAAAGTTAATTTTGAATTCCGATGGAAGTACACAGGGAATATTTTCTTGATGGGGTTAGGTGAGGAGACCAGCATATCCAGTATCATAAGTATTATGTATGTTTTTGTGTAACTTTTACATGTACTCCAGCTGTTACCGTGCCAAAATCTAATGAAAAAATGTAGTGATTAAAATCAAGGATGTCAAATTATAAAAATCAAGAGAAATATGTTTAGAGAATAGATACAATAATATTTAACTGTATAATGGCTATACCGAATTCATTTTTCCATTTTGAGAATTGTCGATAATTGGTTGTCATGATGAATAGATATGTTCACTAATAAGACGGGGAAAAAATAACAAATAATAAAGAGAGAACAAAACAAAGGTAGATTGTTTGTTTTCAATTTTTGAGTTAGAGTAGGATGTCTTAAAATGCTTTGAACTGAATACGTAGAAATATATATTATTTTTTCCATTTCCTAGGAAAGAAAGACAATACTGAAATAAGTGTTTTAAATTTTTTTAATGGAAATTTTCACAGATGTGCACGCCACTACATCAGCACTCGTATCACGTCAAGATTTTCTAGGATAAAGATATGGAAACCAGTGCGGATCCCAGAGTTCCAACGTTTTTTGTCGGTGGTATTCAATATTGGAATCGTTAGAAATTCAAGAATAACAAAATACTGGAATCGGTCTCTGAAAAGGCTAGGACACTCCGTGGTTTCAGCGCATAATGTCACGAAACAGATTCCAAATAATTCCTTCACATAACGGATTACAGAAAAATACGAAACTGAAAGGTGTGTATTGTTTACATTTCATAAAACATAACACGTTAACATAAAAACATATTATATGAACACGTGTTTCATAGACTCGTGATAGAGCAGGGTCGCTATCAAAAAATATTCACCGGAATGAACGTTTATGTACACACTGTGAAACTCGCTGTATCGAAGGATGAAACTCACTTTCTAGTATCATGTACTAAATACAATGCTGATAGGAAGGAGCTATTTAATTTATGTTCTATGAAAGCTCTCAATTTTTCAAGTTTAGATCAAGAACAAAAATACATCTGGTTGATGAATAATGAAGATGGGGATATTTTAAAGTTGTATAATGATTTTGCAATAGCTTATCTAGCTGGCTTCCAAGTCATAGGTTACAACATGAACATGTTACAAGTAATTTTGTTCAATGATGAATACTTCATACAAGAACAAGGCACAGCAATGGGAACAAAAATGTCACCAAACTATGCGATAATATTCATGGACTATTGAGAGAAAAAAAATGTGTCTACATGCTCTAAAATTCCTTTGGTATGGTGGAGATACATCGATGATGTTTTTCTCATTTGGACCCATTCCCGAGAGGACCTTTCCTCCTTTATGGATTCAATGAACTCGTGTCACGCTACCATTAAATTAACCACAGAAATAAGTACCACGTCGGTGGACGTTTTAGACACCACTGTTTTTTTACGGGAAGACAACACCCTAGGCACTAGAGTGTATAACAAACCCACGAATGCATTCATGTACTTGGATTACCATAGTTGCCACCCTAAACACCAGAAGAATAATATACCGCGTTGCGGGTGAGAGAAATATGTAGTGAAGACATGGATTTTGAAGAGGAGTGTAAGGAACTGCCGAAAAGATTTTTGAACAGATCATATCCTAGGGATTTAATTATGGAGGCCAGAGATAAAGCGAGAAACGTGACTGACACGGAGCTCGTTATTAACTGAAAAAACAGTAACTAGAAATGAGAATTCGATACCATCTGTATTACCATATAATCCCGGGAACCCACCGGTATCGCAAATAATACATGAGCACAAAAATATACTGGGAAATGACCCGGAAACCGAGAAACTGTTGAACACACAGATCAGGGTCGTGAACACGGTTCCGAGATCTATTAGAAATATGTTAGTAAGAAGTGACATTAGAGAAATCACGGGACTGAGGGGCAGCCAACCGTGCCATAAGATCTGCAAAATATGTCCACATATGAACATGAATCAGAGTTTCACCAGTCACACTACGGGTAAAAGTTACAATATATTTGGACGTATAAATTGTCAAGAGTCCAAACACGGCCTATCTAATCACATGCAATAAGTGTGGTAAGCAATACGTAGGACAAACATCAAATACATTAAACGTCCGTATTAGAGGCAATTTATATGATATACAGAACAAGGATAAGTACAAACCAGTAACAATACATTTCGCGTTGCCTGATCACAATGTCAATGACGTCAAGGTTACCGGCATAACAACAGGTATCAGTGACGTCAACATTAGGCTCAGTATCGAAGAGACGTGGATTCAAACGTTGAGAACAAAACAACCGTGGGGTATGAACATTATAGCGTAATGGTTAAAACTAAAACTACACCACGAAAGACCGGCACAGGCAAGTTAAAAATACCCTGTATGAGATGCGGCAAGACGTATGGAAGCCTAAGAACATTACGAAGACATGCTAGACAGGAGAAGTTTTACTAGGAAGGATGCGCACATCCGCCACATGAAAACAGAACATCCCGGCTACCATGTGGAGCCAGAGGAATTCACTCAAGAACCTCTTAAACCGGAACCACTCAGGTGACCAACGGAGGCTTTAACACGTACACAGTTGGAAATAATCAAATTTAGGGTCAAACCGGCACAGGCCATAGGAGAGATAGATTATCGTCACAAAACCAGACCAGTGCTGGACATCGTTATGGAAACACTTAAGAAAGATTTGGAGCTAAGCGACAGTGAATCAGAGGAGACAGCGTCTACAGCTAACACCTCGAAACATGACGTTGTGGATTACAAGGAACTAGGGTATCAAAGTGAGGTGACTAATTGCCAAGATGAAAGAGAATAGGAAAATATAAGAACACCACAGTGAATCATTGGAACAATTTTTTGTATTCGATGATTAACATTTTATTTTCGATAATGAAAGTTTTCTTTAATATGAACATTTAAATTTTAATTAATATTTAATTCGTAATTATATAATGGCACTGATTGTATATTACTTAAGAGAAATTACCGCCCCTTATAACAATAAGAGTCACGTGATATGTGCACCACTTTGAGTGTACTTCAGGGGTTAAAATTCGTTGTATCTTTGCCCTGACGAGCCGTAACTGGCGAAACCGGTCGGCAAGTAAATTATTAAAGTTTAATTATTTACCTAAAGTTTTGAAGCTGTTGAATGTTGAGCTACACTCCTTCCTTATGTCTTCGTTATTGTAACTACTGAGTGACTCCCTGCATACCTCGCGGTATCCGTTCTTCAGCGAACCAACTACTATTGGATCCTACTTACCTTGAGGACCGGCGTTGGCTCTACCCCCCTTGTTAAGTAATTTTGTTTATGTGTTTGTAATTTATATTAGTATAAATGCATGTCCATTCATCTGTCTTTTTGCCACTCTACCTCTTTGTGATTGTATTTCCTATATTGCCCCATGTGGGCCGGAATTCGTTAATAAAGAATCGTTTTGTATTGTATTGTGTATAATCATGAAATTTATGGAGAATCGAACTCCGATCACCTTATCAATATCTATGTAACTGTCTTGTTATCAGGAAAGTATATCACTAATACCATGGTCTACTTGTAATAATAAACCCCTGTCACACAGTGTCGGTTTTAAGTCTTGGTAAACTGCTGTGAAGCAAACCGAGTATATATACCATGTTATTCCGTAGTGAGTCGGTCTTCAGCAAATCGGTGTAAATATGCGATGATCCGTAATGTCCTCGTGAAACTTTCGTTGCAATTCGTGGAGAAAAAAATAGGAAATGATCTTTGCGTTTTCTCTCCGATACATCGCGTCGGTGGTCGTCGGCTTTTGGCGAATCGTTTTAGTGGTACATATAACTGGGTCCCATGTAACCTTGGCATGTCGTGGTGACTCGTAGTGGTATTCGTATACGTAGCAGTACCGCATACGTTGTATGGTAGGATTGATGATTCGGTACCAACTCCCTCAAAATACTGTTTTTCGCATGGTCAATACCGAGACATTGTGACTGTATAGCATAGCCTGTCGCTTCTCAGGCCCGTGTACTTGTCTTTGTTTTCTTTGTGATTGTTATATATTTGTTCTTTAGAGGACCCTGGTTAGTGGTTACAGCCCTGATTCGAGGTTCAGACCTCCATTGACCTTTGTCAACAACCGATTCAAAGCACTATATACGCCACAGAGAGAACTTTCCATTGACGAATCCCTAGTCGCTAGCAGAGGAAAAAGCGTTATGAAACAGTATATCCCTAGTAAAGCTGCTAAGTTCGGAATCAAATTTTGGGTGCTAGTAGAGGCTTCCAGTGGGTACGTCATGAACATGTCTGTATATCGCGGTAAAACGTATGACCCGACACCTAGAGGTGAACAACAGGGAACAAACGTTATTATGTACCTGTTACGCGCATGCGAATTGCTGTACAAAGGATATGTATTCTGCGATAGTTTTTTTCTGCTCGATAAGCCTTGCTAGGTTAATATTTTGGTTTGGTTTATTTTGTTTAACGTCCTATTAACAGCTAAGGTCATTTAAGGACGGCTTCCCGTGCGTGCGATATACATACGTGTAGTGAGCGCATATGTGTGTTTTGGAAGGCTGCGGTATGTTCGTGTTAAGTCTCCTTGTGATAGGCCGGAACTTTTGCCGATTTAAAGTGCTACCTCACTGAAGCATACTGCCGAAAACACCCAGCCGCACACCCAACCCGGTCACATTATACTGACGACGGGCGAACCAGTCGTTCCACTCCAAATATGCTGAGCGCTAAGCAGGAGTAGCAACTACCATTTTTAAAGACTCTGGTATGTCTCGGCCAGGGGACAGAACCCAAAGCCTTCCTTCCTCACAGGGGTGAACGCTCAACTAAAGGCCAAAAGTGAGGCATTGTCAAGGGAGACATTAGGAAGAAGAAAGTTGTTCAGAAAGAAGAGAAAAGATAAGATCCCAAATTTAGTCGCCTCTTACGATCATGCAATGGGGGCAGCAGGTACAATTCTTACGCCCTACCTGCAGGACAATGCTAGGTTAATATTGTCCAAAGGTACTTTACCTGACCGGCACACTTCGGAAAAATAGACCGATGCCCAAAACAGTAAAGGAAGCGAATCGAAACCCAGGACAGACTATTTTTATGAGGTCGGGAGATATACTTTGTGTGGCTCTCAGGGGTGAAAAAGCTAACAAGCCGGTTAGATTAAGCACTGTGTTACCGGGTTCAAACCATAACGGTAAACCTCAGGTTGTGACGGCGTACAATCGTTTTATGGGCGGGTCGGCTTATCTGATGCTATGATAGACGTCTATGCAGGAGAAAGAAAAACATTGAAAGTATGGAAGAAACTAATTCTTCATATTTTCCAACGTATCATGCTTAACGCATACATTCTGTATACCAAAAACACATCAGACAAGCCTGGTAAATTCTCGATTGAGATTTACTCAGTTGGTCATTGAATCTCTGGCAGGGAATAATGAGCCTGGTCATGATCATGTTCGTGCAATGATCCCATGGCGCGTTACCGTTGAACTTATAGCAGAAGGAAAAGAGAAGGATTGTGTAGTGTGTTCACGACGAAGAGGCACAGGACGCCGCCGAAGTCGAACTCGGGTGTTTTAGGGGGCTACACAGGCACTGCCAAAGACAACACATTTGCATAGAACAGTAATACAAATGTATCTGTTTACCCGTTGCAATTGTTGTTACATCTCTCAATACATTTACTTTGCTCTAATTTGTTTCTGATTAAGTATTATCGAAATTATACCAAACATGAAAAATCACAATTTTGTTGTCACATTTTACTAAGTTTTACCAGAAAACCATGATGAAATATAGCAAAATATGTCAAGATGTTGAAACCAGTTTTGAAATGAAGTTGGCAGCTTTCTAAAGAGTTATGATATATATGTATACACATGAAAACAATAATTATACATCCGTTCAAAATTTGACATCGCATCTGCTGAATAGATGTACATGATGTTGTTCCAAGTGTGCATCACGCCAGTGTGTGGAGAACACATGCATTGATGACGTCATTAACAATACAGCACGTTACGTCAAAATCGTTAAAACGAGATCGGCCCAGTTGGCAGTCAACGTAAAAATTCAGATCGGCCAAAATCGGCCCTATGGCAGGCTAAGGGTTAAGTAATCTTAACTGGCTACGCTAACAATCAGCCAACAAAATTAATCTTTGTGCACATTGCCCAATCGGATTACTCCAGATAAAAAAAAAAGCCTTCTGGAAATTCTGGTCTTTGTCGGATTTGCGCATGCCATATACACAAGAGAAAAGGAGAAATGTAATTTATAGGACGAACATAAGCCTCTGAGATAAACTAATGGATAGCGCAGATTTCTGAGCTGTTATCATGCGCCGATTGTGCGGAGTATTGTCTGGCGTTAGCGGTCCATTATCAATTATACACGCGGAATTGTTTTGTACGATATGATTAAATATCAAAATCGTTCGAAGCCATAGTAAAATCGAAATTTGAAAGACACTCCAGTACAAATTGTAGTTTTTCGCATCCATACAATTTTGATAACGGATTATGTAATCCTGCTTTCGATTTCAGGTCGTGTCTGGAAATGCAAAAGCTGCTAAGGAAGTACTTAACCTACAGGAAACCGATATTAGACTACCATATTCAGATTTTAAATCATTGATAACGATTCTGATATAACCTTTAGACTGCCGAAAACTCTGATCCGCCGATTTGAATTACAGTTCCAATGCGTGACGCCTTTAGTATTGTGACGTCTTAATGCGCTGTGTATATCACGACACCTGTTCCACTCGTTATCGTCAGCCGTCGTACAATGTAGGTGATACATTTAGAACGTGTCAAGCGAATCAAGTACGTACCGAATCATGAGTTTAGCTGAAACAAACCATTCAAGAAATACTTTTAGAATTTGAATTAAGAAAGTAACGTCTGTTATGTTACATTTTGATTACTTTTATATGCGCGAGCTACATAATGGATGTACTTTCCATCGGTTATGGTACAAAGTTTAAATTTAGTTCAACAACATGGCATGCGGATGGAAAATTGTATTGTTAATAAATACACTGTATTAAATATTTTGAATACATGCATAATAAGCGAGTTTTATAAATTAAACTTCTGCAATATACGTTCCTATTATGCTTGTATGTACATAATCTCCGAAACAGTTTTCTCTAAGTCAGAAGATAATAATATAAAAAGATGAAATATATTTGGGAGATTTACATGATACCAACGTAGAACATCAGGTATAAGATTCTGTTAGTCCTGACAAGAAACAAATTAGGAAAAAAGATAAATTACATTATACGAATATGAAATATAAGAGGTTAAAATTCTTTTAGTCCTTTTGTAGCAAGATATATCGGGGAGTAGACAAATACAGTTCAGATTCTGATTGGCAATTATACAATCTATTGCATGCAGTTCTAATGCCTTCCAATACAGTGGCGATGAAGTCCACGCTCACACAATGAACAAATCGTTCTTATTTGACGACGTATTCCACGGCCATGGCGCATACGTGAAGAACAGACACAGCAGTTTTTTTCCTTCTTTTAAGTGATTAATGAAACTTTCTTCACTGCTCGGCGGCGAGGGTTGTCAGGTTTCTTCGTTCCAGCGAGTGCTTCAATAACGGCTTGGATAAACTGCACGCGGCTTTTTACTTTCAGTGTTGTATTTTCCTTATAAACTATTTAGGAATTCATAAGAATTTTGAAAAATAAATGCACCAGTATTTTCTTCCATACCTTTTGGCATTTCCTCTGCTCTCCAAATGAATGAAGAAGACGATCATCATTCATATCTACTGCTCCCATGTTGGTATTGTACGAGGCAAAGTTTGGTTTGGTTTATTTTGTTTAACGTCCTATACACATCTAAGGTCATTTAAGGACGGCCTCCCATGCGTGCGACATGTATGCGTGTGGTGAGTGCGTATGTGTGTTTTGGGAGGCTGCGGTATGTTCGTGTTAGGTCTCCTTGTGATAGGCCGGAACTTTTGCCGATTTAAAGTGCTATCTCACTGAAGCATACTGCCGAAGACATCCAGCAGCACACCCACCCGGTCACATTATACTGACAACGGGCCAACCAGTCGTCCCACTCCAAATATGCTGATTTTTTCGTCAAGTTCCTATAAAATACGTTTTTGTTTGAAAAGAAAAAAAAACGACAAAAAAAACCCAACAATATATTTACTTTGAATTCAAATCCAACTTTAGAGATATATTACACCACATTCACACTATTCCACTTTAATTTGAAATATACAGTAATATATACTTCCTAATTTTTTCCCTCACGACATACCATAGAAAACATTTGGCTTCACATATGCAGTTTTATAAGGATCACCAATGCCTTGAAACGTTTGGCAATTTACAAGACAAACTACCAAATTGAGACTTTATAGTGTATATGTACCAGTCAAGTACGTGTTGAGTTGGGAGTGGTCTGTGTCCAAGATTCAAGGATGTGAAGAAACTATCACATATGTGAAGAAACTATCACAAAAGACGTGATAGCCTTTATGAAGAAGTGGCGATCCTTGTAGGAGCTCTACAGCTACGTTCGCTCTTTGGAGTTATCCTGATGGAACTGGGTCGAATTCACGTCCACTTGTAAACTTGCATCTGAAGCACGTAACCCGCAGAGGACTCACAAAGTACCAAAAACTTGACACCATACTTCGCGACCTTTGAAGAGGTGTACTGTCGAAGAACGCTGAGTCCTTTCGTTTGTACAAGATACTCGTCCACGCATAACTCCCTGTTTGGAACCTTGAAGCGCACGAATTGTCGATTGACGAAGTGTAATAAAGGTCGAAATCTGACAGATGGATCGTACCCAGGGATGCTACAAGCAACACTTCATGATGAGTATTTATATGTAAAATCATCTATCAAAGATAGCATATACCATGCACGTGCTTCATACACGTATGTATCAGTTTAAACATACAAGTATACATGAAAATTGTAATTTACCATTTGGAAAATTTGTGTTTAATTGTGATATGGTGTAGTATTTGCCTAACTCAGTTTATAATTTGATAAGATTGTTCATGATATATGAATAACCTCCATGTACCTGTAGCACGATGTGTTCCGGTACGTCTGCTGTGTTTTACAAGCATGCAAGACGCCAGATATATCAAAATAAACGATATGTCACATTATAGACTATATTTACATTTGCTCCGCATTTACTCATTCACACAATGCTGAGAGGCAGTTGCCACCAAATACCTATAGCACCCAGCACATCAGGCTATAACACCCAGAGGGTCATGTGAAATTAGAAAAGGCGGGATTTTTTTTGTTGGTTCAGATTTTTTTCAAAGTTGATGAAAATGGTAAGACAATGTAAATATAAGTATTAAACAGTGATTTTAATGTAAAACCACTGTTCATTGCTGTACCCTGCAGGTAGGGCGTAAGAATTGTACCTGCTGCCCCCATTGCATGATTGTAAGAGGCGACTAAATTTGGGATCTTATCTGCTCTCTTCTTTCTGAACAACTTTCTTCTTTCTAATGTCTACCTTGACAATGCCTCACTTTTGGCCTTTAGTTGAGCGTTCGCCCCTGTGAGGAAGGCTTTGGGTTCTGTCCCCTGGCCGAGACATACCATAGTCTTTAATAATGGTAGTTGCTACTCCTGCTTAGCGCTCGGAATATCTGGAGTGGAACGACTGGTTCGCCCGTTGTCAGTATAATGTGACCGGGTGGGGTGTCCTGCTGGGTGTCTTCGGCAGTATGCTTCAGTGAGGTAGCACTTTAAATCGGCAAAAGTTCCGGCCTATCACAAGGAGACTTAACACGAACATACCGCAGCCTCCCAAAACACACATACGCACTCATAACACGCATGCATGTCGCACGCATGGGAGGTCGTCCTTAAATGACTTTAGCTGTTAATAGGACGTTAAACAAAATAAACCAAACCAAACATTAGCTGCCTCTTAATTAATGATAGAAGGTTCATTTTGCAAAGAATGAATGGCACATTTCTGTTTGTAAGATAAATTACATTTGATTTGTTTATATTACTATATTACAAAGGAAATTTCTCGAAACTATCAAAAACATCTTCTAAATATTTATCGGAAATTTTAGGTTTATATTCAGATTTGTTATAAATTAATGGTTATGTTTTAACAATACAGCTTTCTCCTTCATTACAAAATTTCTCACACAGCCTAAGATCTCTACCAAATTCGAAAGTATCTGCCATCAGTTCTCTATTATTGCATTTAGATAGAGTCTGCCAAAAATTGAACTTCAGCTAATAAACTAATTTCATTTGATGTTTATTTTCGTTTTGATCAATTCATAACTTTGGGAAGAGTTTTTTTTTGACCTTATTTGCCGTAGTTTCGTTTCTGTTTCAGAAGCTTCCGAATGACATATTCCTGACTGGTAATCAATTGAATGTAATAGAACGTAGAAGTGCTAGAAAATGTGTCGTCAAGTTTTGTTTGTTTTTGGATATATTCAACTTCTTACCACTATATATATATAGCGATACGGATTCACGTGTTGTGCTAAAAATGTTAAAAATGTTAGCCACACGAGTGAAGGAAATTTAGTAATACTGAAGATGCTGTTGAATGTTCTGTTTGTTACAATCTATAGCAAGATCTACCGGGACAGCTTTAAAGTTCTCCCATCGTCGTGTGTACGGTGTACGGTGTACGGTGTACGTAGTACGAAGTATATACTTTGGTTTGTAAGGACCATTGGTAGCAACATTGACTTCCTCGTAGGTCAAAAATGAGACCATGCAAAGGTTGGTTAGGTAGAAAAATCACAAACCAATTTTATTTGTTCAACAGACTGCAGAGAGTAGTTACAATTCTTTCGCCATTCATTGACCAGGATGTTCAGTCGAAAAGCAACAAAACCTTTTCTATGAAGAGAGTAAAACAAGCCCAAGAAAATCGATTCTGGTCCATTTGGGGGTCAATATCCATGATTTATGGAAAAGTACGTTAAGGTCACCAGGTCTTGTAAATAACATGTAATAATGAGATTATTTCCTGAATTGGCCGCATCGCGTATGTCGGTCTAGCGAACAGTCTTGATCAATGTACTCTCAAACACCATTCTGAATGAAATACTGCGTTGATAAACCCGACATGATTAAATAAAACCCGAGACGTGCAAACTAATTGCTAAGCTGGGCAGCAAATACCTTAATGGACAGAATATATTTCAGAAATCTAACAACTACTTTAAGCATGACTACTCAATGAGATCTCTCGCTTCTGATGTACTTGACAATAACCACTATTGCTTTGACACATGGCGAAGGCTGTCCGATACTACGTGACACGACTGGTAATAATGTCCACTGATAGTATCAATTTAAGGTGAATCCATGTGAACTGGCCTTACTTTAGATCCACAATCATGCTGGAATTTATGAAACGAAAAGTAACCAGGCTGTTGAAGAAGCACTTAGCATAAAACCGGAAGATGTATATCTGCCTTCTGACCTTTAACCTTCAATAGCATATGTAGGGCGAAACCACAATAGCATTGGTCTGCAGAAAATAATTGTAAAGAAGAGGAGAAATCCAAAGAAACATTGTTTCAACCACATTTTGAACTTAGATCTATAACCAAAAATAAAAAATAGAAAAGTAATATTTTGTTTTATCCCTAGAGACAAACGGGAGACCATCCCAAAAAGGGGAAATTCGGTTAAAATTGATTTTAAATGTGTTTTACTGAAAAGTATGTGGATGTTAAAGTAATCATAATATGCTGAATGTTATTATAGTCACTTTAGATCAAAAGACGTCTGGTATCAGACTTCTATGAAAAGTGAATTATTGTTCAACTCATATTGTCATTGTGACGTCAAAATGCTTGCGATGCAATGTATATACTATTTTTTAAGTGCTAAATTAAGTGTTTCTGATGCGTAATGAGTATATTATTTTGAAAAGTTTGGGATATCACATTAAGCCGTCATTCACGATCATGTAATGGGAGAGTAGCTACAATTTAAGTTCCTAGCCTTTCGTTTCGAGTTCACCCCGGAGATTAAGGGTGTTCCTCCGGGTACTCCGGCTTTCCTCCACTCCAAAAAGCAATGAGTAGCAACTACCATTTTTCAAGACTCTGGTATGTCTCGGCCAGGGGACAGAACCGAAAGCCTTCCTTACAGGGGCAAACGCTCTACTGAAGGCCAAAAGTGAGGCAATGTCAATGGAGATATTAGGAAGAAGGAAGTTATTAAGAAAGAAGAGAACAGATAAGATCCCAAATTTAGTCGCCTCTTGCGATCAATATAATTCATGATATTCTTTTATCTCGAAATGTCCACTGATCATTGGTTATGATTTTTATCACCATGTACCACCTCGTTATATTTCTGATCCGCTTCGATTTTTTTCCGTCTGAATCATTAACTCTTCGGTGGCAAAAACATCTTCTAAATATTTATCGGAAATTTTAGGAGGTTTATATTCAGATTTGTTATAAATTAATGGTTCTGTTTTAACAATACAGCTTTGGCATGACAACAAGTTTGTCGCAAATATTCAGTAATTGCTTGATTTAAACACTTCGTACGTATTCACCAACATAATATACTGGATGTTTCATTCGCAGATCGCCTAGATGAAATTTCAATTCAACTTTCACTGTGCAACCATGTTATAGGAAGTTAAAGAATAATGTATTTCTAACCGAACATGCCCCGCGTGATGTTGGTAATCGAATTCGCCCAAAACATTGAATACATGTATTAGTCAGTGATACATACTACTGCATGTACATTGTATATGCTCCGACTTATACTTTAAATGTTGTTAAAGAATATTTTAAGTTGTTGTTGAAGTAGTTATTACGAGTGGCTGATTAATCAAATGGATGAAACTACTGTTGTTGTTTTTTTATATATAGTAACCCCTTATCTGTTAAGTGTTAGTCAGTGTTGCCTGTTGCACTAGAACAAATATTATACCCACGTTCCTGTTACATATATAACTAACAAAGGCATATTTTGTAATCTTCAATTGGCATTTAGATTACACCCTTTCTCAGTGAGAGGGTTATCTCCGAACATCATACTTACCTGCTAGGTGATAATACTACAATAGGCTTTCTCTCCTTACTTTCATTTCGACCCGCCGAGATAAACATTTAACAATAATCGCTCCCCGACTTACCAATGACTAGTCCCCCGCGCATGCGCATCACCAATCTTTTACGAGGTAAGATAACAAAGGTGAACATTCTAGAAAGAACACCAGAACTGTGGGGAGGTGGGCGGGTAACCCTCTCAATGAGAAAGGGTGTAATATAAATGCCAATTGAAGATTAGCATGTAAGAGGCATGTGATATAGCCCGCTGCTGGTTACGTAGGCTCTGGTCAATAGCTGTCAAAATATTCTCTTTTTGAGAATCCTTAGGATGTAAATCAGACTTACTACGTGTGGACTTACTACCCTGTCCTTTACTTGACTGTATAAACGTAGTAACAGCTGCATCTACATCAGGAACCCTCCCATATGTCTCAAAATCTGACTCTGGCCAACGATACTGTGACTTATGTCGACTTTTAAAAGCAGCCATCTTAGGAAAAGATTTTTCTAAACTATTCCAAGATGAGACCAAAAAACCTTCCGCTGGCAGGGCAGGTCCTGAAACTTTAGGAGTATTAGGCAGATCAGAAAAGGATTCTGCTAATAGAGAGGATCTAGACTCTTTATGTTTCTCAACACAGGCAATTTTAAGCAATTCCTGAACTCCAGTGATCAAATTATTCCAAGAAGGAGGCACCGGTTCTTTATCAGAATTATCCTCTCCTGCTACGTCTCCATCCTCAGAGGAGGGTAACACAGACTGAATCTCCATCTGTGTCCCGTTGTTTAACGTGGATTTATTGGTATATTGCGGCAAAATATTCGACCCAACCTGAGAAATATTCTGTTTCTCGGCTACCCAAGAACGTTTATCCGCGAGCTCACCGTCCCCACACAACGAGGACTCGCGTCATCTATCTCCGCATGAAGGTCAATGTCCACGTGTTCGGTCATATGTTCGTCCCGATTTTTCGGGCGACCAACACTAGACAAAGATTCCTGAATCAACTTTCTGATATCATCTTTGAAAGATCCCAGATAATCATCTATCATCTCCCTTACATCGCTCCGGGAGCAACCCTTACCGGAACCCTTGTTCGTTTGACAGGTCTTATTACTCGATCGCATTTTACTAGTCTCCTTACCGGAGATATTGTCTGTTGGCATATGATCCTCTTTCCCAGAGGTGCCCTTGTCATTAGAATCTTTACCAGATTCTTTCTCGATCTCTCTAGACTCTTTACCAGAGTCCGATCTACGTGCCGATATGATCGGCGAAGCTACCACGTGTTCGGTACCAACGAGGTACAATCAATGAAAAAACAATAATAACTCAACTGACACTCATAAAAAACGACAATATAAATTCGAGAAATATCTCAAAACAACAAATTCACACAATCTGAACAAAAAAAATACTGATAACCCACTTGAAATCTTGAAAGTGTAGGAGAAATTCTCGACGACAGCAATCAATATGGCGCCGAGAAAAAGATTGGTGATGCGCATGCGCGGGTGACTAGTCATTGGTAAGTCGGGGAGCGATTATTTTTTATCTCAGCGGGTCGAAATGAGAGTAAGGAGAGAAAGCCTATTGTAGTATTATCACCTAGCTGGTAAGTATCATGTGAAGGAGATACAGTCATATTTTCTTCGGTTCCCTTTAAAAATCCTGGGTGTACAGGGGTTAATGTGTATACCTTGCACGATAATTATTAATGTAGTGGACTGTGGTTGACCTCTAAAAAAGATAATCAGCGAGATGAGTCCCATTTCTCACTATGCCAATTGCTATAAATTTCATTAACAACTATCAACTTTGGTGTCGTTATATAGTGATAAAAATTCTTCCACCGGAAAAGTGCGTCAAAGAAAGTTGTGTAGGATATTGACCTATAAAACAACAGTTAATTAACAAGATTGTTACATGACTAGCAGGATTTCATTTTGGTTGTTTCTGTCTTCAAATTAAGCTATCACTTCCTGCCCTCGCCGACACAAGTTTTTTTTAACGAGAGGTTAATGACCTCGTAAACACTGGGTCATGTGTGGCTGTATTTAGCCCAGACAAAGGAATAGGGACGCCAGATCACATAAAACAACAAAAAGCTAGTCTTACATTGTCAACACATTAAGGTGATTTTATTGCGATGCCTCGGGTCTACCAGTAGCCATATCCCTTTAAAGGCCGTATACTATGTTATATTGCATTTTAAATGGGGAAAATGTTATGATTTGCTAAGTTCCAACTGTAAAATAATTTTTTAAAACACGCATTTAAGCTATTAAGGGGTCTTCTTTCAGCAATACGGTAGGTTGATGGAAAACTGGTTAACTGTTTACAGATCGACCCGCGCAAAATAAAAATCCAAGTGATTCTTGGTTCTTTGTCCAATTCACATAAAATTCTGGTCTCATTAGAAATAATGTTTGTAACACTGTTATTATGATATGTTACGGAACGTACTGTTGAACGTCCTATCAACAGCGCAGTGGTCATTTCAGGACGGACCTTGTTTAATATTTGACCTGGAGTATATGTCAGTGAAGGGAAACCAAATGTCGTATAAACGGAGGGTATGTCTCCCTTGGGTTCAAAGGAGCGGTGTCCAAAGGCGGAAAATTTAAATATAATCCTTAAAATCGCTAACTATTTTACTAAATGGATTTTGATAGAATCTGATCTGGAGAATCATTTAGCAAAGAAGATATCAAATTGCATTAACAGAGGTTGTTGCTCTCCTGGGGCCTGAAATATTCAATCGATTTGGATAAAATTTGTCTTTAATATTGTGTAACGTGGTCGGGTCTATCTATTTTTCTATACTCAGATAGACTATTAAATGCCTTGGTCAATCAGGCCTCTTATACTCATGGTCATCAGAGCCTTTACACCATATTGCTCTTGGTCAGCAGAGCTTCTGTAGCCTCTGGTCAACAAGGCTCATATAGGTATTCATACTAGAACAACCCACTCAGTGACAGTCAACAAACGCCAAATTAACAGTTCAATAACAATTTATTTAGGGTGAAGTCTAATGACAGGTACACCAACCATAAACACAATAAGGTAACTGTAATACACAAAGTACTCAAAGCTGTCTATCACTAACTTTCTTCTCAACTTTCTCACTGCTTCACAATTCTAACATTATTATAGATACGTATGATCACAAACTACTAAGACTGGTTAAATTAATATGACTATAAATGCCTCTTAACTGTATAACTCAACTAAACGATAGTCGTAAAGCTGATACGGTAGCCTTATCACTAATGTAAACAATGACCTACATTTGACAATGGCGTAGTAAATAGGGAAATCCCTGCTATAAGTAGACTAATTCATACTTCTACAAGACATTAAGTTTGGTTCCCTAGGAAAAATAGGAATGAATCACGCCCGAACCTGGTAAGCGGTTACGAGACCTAAAAACCTACTGTACTCACCGCCTACTGGGTCGTGACTGACTATGGAATGTCAAAGTCCCGAAACTAACGGAACTCGGTCCCGCGAAATCCACGTGCCGGGACTCCAATTTGATTGGTTAACACCCGCGAAATGTGAAAACATAAACTTTCGGTAACAGACATGCGCAGTACACAGCACCGGCAAAAAGCATGTCGTCTGGAAGTAAACACAGCTCTAGACAAACCTGACAAATATGACTTACTATGCCGATACATAACATCTGACAAAGGTAACACGCATACTAACGGCAGATTACATAATCAATCATGGACATATGATATGAACTCTGAAATAACTTATAAACGACTCGCTACAGTCTTCAAATATCGTAATGCTCTCGATAAATCAAGTATTTCTACAACAGTATGAGAGCAGTGTAACTAGTTAATAAACTGTACAACAATTAATTAATAACTCACATTTAAATAGGTGTGTTACCCTATAACGTTACAATTGCATAAATGGATGGTGAGGTTCCATTTCGGCCGGAGAACAATCTAATTAAAGTCTAGATGGTCATTCTTACAACGTTACATGGAAATCTAACGACATCGCATAAATGGTAACGTCAGGAATCAAAATTCTACTTACATAATCTTTGAAATGAATTTGTATGTGCAAAATAGCTTGACTAGAGTGCATAGCTTGCATATTGTTTTAATTCATTTCGTTCAACGACGCATGAAGTTATATACATGCTGTACCGAAATAGAAAGTTTCAGATGCATGATATGACGAATGGACGAGATCGATGTCATCGAGATAGCAGAAGTGATCCTGACGTGACCCCTTATGCGATGTTGTTAGATGTCCATGTAACGTAGTGAAAATGAGCATCTAGATTTCAATCAAATTGGCCGGAGAATGGTTTGGTTTTATTTGTTTAACGTCCTATTAACAGCTAAGGTCATAAGGCATTACAAGGGAAATATTGAAATAAAAACATCTGAAGTCATTCTCCTTCAAGAATGACGCTATTTGGTCCATATTTAATTTGAACCATATTTGAAAGAGGCAGCAAAAAAGTAGAGATATCATTGCAATATAACTTAACTGGAAGTATTTTGTCATGCTTGATGTGTATGTATATTTTGGACTAGGTTTTGTAATTTGATATTCATGTACACCGATCTACTATGTTTTTGTTTGATTTGGTTGAGTTAGTGTTTAACGTCCTATCAACAGCTCAGGTCATTTAAGGACTGTCTAATATGCATGTGTGTGGTGAGTGCGGCGTATTTTGGGAGGCTGCGGTATGTTCGTGTTTAGTCTCCTTGTGATAGTCCGAATTTTTGCTGATTTATAATGCTACCTCACTGAAGCACACTGCCGAAGACATCCTACTGAACACCCCACCCGGTCGCATTATCATGACAACGGATAAATCCCGCTCCCGAAATGTTCAGGCCTAAGCAATTTTATAGACTGGTATGTCTCGGCCAGTGGACAGAACCCAGTCTTTCTCACAGGGGCGTACGCTAACCTAAAGGCCAAAAGTGCGACATTGTCAATCGAACATTTGGAAGAATTTGGTTTGGTTTGGTTTATTTCGTTTAACGTCCTATTAACAGCTAAGTTCATTTAAGGACGGTCTCCCGTGCGTGCGACATTTATGCGTGTGGTAAGTGCGCGTGTTTGTTTTGGAAGGCTGCGGTATGTTCGGGTTAAGTCTCTCTGTGATAGGCCGGAACTTTTGCCGATTTATAGTGCTACCTCACTGAAGAATACTGCCGAAGACACCCAGCAGCACACCCCACCCGGTCACATACTGACAACGGGCGAACCAGTCGTCATATTCCCAATATACTTAGCACTAAGCAGGAATAGCAACTACTATTTTAAGCCTTCCTCACAGCGGCAGAAGAAAGGTGTTAAGAAAGAAAAGAAAATATAAGATTCCAAATTTTGTCGACTCTAACGATCATCCAATTTGGTAGGTACAACTTTTAAGCCCTACCTGCACGGTTTGTTTTAAACAAGATAATGGTGATATGTTTGCCAGTTTAAACAGGGCTTTTAAATTGAAGCCCCATTATACATGATCGATATATCTAATAATTTGACACATATTGTGTTCTGGCATTTAATAAATAAACGAATTTTCTCGGTGTTATTTATTATAAAAAATATTGAAATAAACAATATCGGCGTGATTATTTGCGGACACCATTGCTTCTTCAAATTACTGGAAAAAAAAGAACGTTAAAAAATGCAACATTGAATAAATAGTGCTTTTAAGGAATTTTACTCTAACTCGCGTAACGTCTAAAATAATCCATAAAAGCTAGCACAGTTCTCAAAACACGTAGACCGTCAACATTCTCAGGTCCCGGTGG
This sequence comes from Pecten maximus, assembly GCF_902652985.1. NCBI lineage: Eukaryota > Metazoa > Mollusca > Bivalvia > Pectinida > Pectinidae > Pecten > Pecten maximus. The sequence goes on from NC_047032.1 coordinate 8,533,948, forward strand.
GATCATCAATTGGCTGCTTTCAGAAATGTTCTGTACATCAGAACGGTGATGTTTATCTAGCACTTTGCTCTTGGAATTCAATTTCAATCGACGGATCTCGTTCCCTCGACTACAGATTGATAAGCAGGACTTCACACATTAAAAAAACATTGTAGTGTAATATAACATGTTGCTATCACAGCTAGTAGGTTTCATCTAAATCTAATAAATTGAAGTAAAGAAAATATTTCAATTTTTGTCCTTTACAAAAAAGTTAAGTGCACGTTGAGATTATCAAAACAAGGGCCCAATGGGCCCAAATCGCTCACCTGCAATGCAGTGATCTTTTCATATATGGATCCTGCAGTTATTTGAAAGCATGCTACAGGACCAATATAATGTCTCTCTGCACTTTGGCTATTCACTATAAGTCATTTAAAGATTTAAGCATACTTGATCGACGTGACCTTGAAGGTGAAGGTCATTTATTTGAACAAAATTGGTAGCACATCAACTCCCTGGGACGCTTGGTTATTGAGAGGAAGTCGTTTGAAGATTTTAGCCTTTTTGACTCCTGTGACCTTGAATGAAGGTCTAGGTCATTCATTTGAACAAACTTGGTAGCCCTTCATCCCAGCATGCTACAGGCCAAATATTAGGTCTCTGGGACTCTTGGCTATTATGAAGAAGTCGTTAATATTTTTTAGCATATTTGACCCCTTTCACCTTGAATGAAAGCCAAGGTAATTCATTTGAACAAACTTGGTAGCCCTTCACCCCAGCATGCTAGCCTACAGACCCAATATCAACTCCCTGGGCCTCTTGGTTATTGAGAAGAAGTTGTTTAAAGATTTCGCCTTTTTGACTCCTGTGACCTTGAATGAAGGTCAAGGTCATTCATTTGAACAAACTTGGGATCCCTTCACCCTAGCATGCTGCAGGCCAAATATTAGGACTCTGGAGCTGTTGGTTATTGAGACGAAGTCGTTTAAAGATTTTAGTCTCTTTGACTCCTGTGACCTTGAATGAAAGTCAAGGTCATTCATTTGAACAAACTATGTAGCCCTTTATCCCAGCATGATGCAGGCCAATTATTAGGTCTCTGGGACTGTTGGTTATTGAGAAGTCGTTTAAAGATTTTAGCCTTTTTGACTCCTGTGACCTTGAATGAAGGTCAAGGTCATTCATTTGAACAAACTAGGTAGCCCTTCACCCCAGCATGCTACAGACCCAATATCAACTCCCTGGGACTCTTGGTTATTGAGAAGAAGTCGTTTAAATATTTTAGCCTTTTTGACCCCTGTGACCTTGATTGAAGGTCAACTTTATTCATTTGAACAAACTTTGTAGCCCTTCACCCCAGCATGCTACAGGCCCTTTTGGCATTTTGGTTATTGAGAAGAAGTTGCTTGAATGGAAAAGTTGACGCCGGACGGACGGCTGGACGACGGACGCCGCGCCACGGCATAAGCTTACTTGCCCTTCGGGCAGGTGAGCTAAAAAAATGGAGAGTTCCCGGAAGAATCGAAAAATTTATTTTCTTGTCTTCCATCTAGGGGATATTGATCTTCTTCTGTCATTGCACCACTTGGAACCTTAAATCTTTCCTCACTGCTTTTTAGGTCATCTGACCCAAAGGGTCAGGATGACCTAAGCCATCGTGCTTCGTCCGTCGTCGTCCCCCGTCGGTAAACTTTTCACATTTTAAACTTCTTCTCAGTTCCACTAGTGGGATTCAGCACTAATTTACCTGAAATGATCCTGAGATGGTCCTGACCAAGTGTAGTTATTTTTCGGGTCAGTCTGAAATCCAAGATAGCCGCCATGGAAGCCATCTCGAAAAACACATTTTAAACTTCTCCAGTTCCACCGGCACCATTGAACTGGAAATTGGTGAGGATTTTTTCAACCTATTTCAAACTTCTTTTCAAGTTCAACTAACCGGATTCAGCACTAACTTACATGAAATGACCCCGAGATGGTCCTCACCAAGTGTTATTTATTTTTTGGTCGGTCCAAAATCCACAATGGCTACCATGGCCAACAGTGCCACTATAGTTGATGTTGAGTAGGTATACTATAATAGTACAAGGGGTTTTAGAGTCGGATGACCGTTAAGGCCCTTGGGCCTCTTGATTTCTGTGGTTTTATTTCATTTTTATGTCTAATTGACACCCGTCGTTGTATAACCTGTAATGACCTAAGCTGTTGATAGGACGTTTAACAAATAAAACCAATCAAAGCCTTGTATGCCCCTGGCTGTTTTAGGGACGACGTTAAAAACTTAAAAAAAAAACCAAGTTAGTTAGGTATAAAAAGTTAGTTAGGTATAAACAATCTATTCATCATTTGGGCCACAAAATATGTGAAAATGTAAATATTTATCTTAATACACTCACGTGTATTACTTGCAATATAGACAAACAATGTTGAAAAGAAGAAAACGACAGTTGATTGATAAAATTTGATTTTCAACAAGGCAGCCATAGCAGTCATTTTGTATTTAGATTTTGGACGGAAATAAACAACTCTGAAGCAAGAACATCGAAGTATCGTGTTTCGAAACTTTCATCTAAATCCTACTTTAGGAACGGAAGCATTTGATTATGGTTTGCTCAAGATGATGGTCATGTGGCCATCATGGTTTTGGACTGACCACAATAATAACATTTTGGATTTCGGATCAAACCTAACAAAAACGCATCATTATCAATCAAGGCAAGTTTACAATGATTCCAACTGATGGATCTTGAAATGTATATGGACTGAACTCGCCGCACCAATGGCAGTTTTAAAGTAAGTGTCAAACTGTTAGCTTGATGACACGGGCTGTTGCGAGGACGGTTAACCTGTTTTAAAGAAAATAAAACATTCACTTAAGTTGATTGTGTTTAACGTTCTGTCGACAGCTATGGTCATTTTGGGACAAATAGAATTGAGCTGTGGCATTTGGTTTGGAGATCGGTTAAGTATTGCTTAACGTCCTTTCAAGAGATATGTCATTTAAGTACTGCCGACCCCGTATGCGAGATGCATGTGTAAGGTTTGAGAGGCTATGGTGTGTTCGTGTTTCTCACCTTGTGAAAGCGCGAAAACGAAGCCGACTTATCTAGATTAAAGAAACTACAACAAAAATGGATGATATACTGAAAATTGTCAGTAGAAAGTTGCCGTATATGAAAAATATTATTAGGTCACCTGAGACAAAGTCTCAAGTGACCTATTCTAATCCCCTTTTGTCCGGCGTCGTGCGTCCGTAAACAATTTGCCTTTTCGACTTTTTCTCCAAAACCCCTAAACCAAATTCCATGAAATTTGGCAGGAAGCTTCTATGGCTAAAGGTCAACCAAAATTGTAGGGGCCTGAGGGGTGGGGCTAAAAAGGGTCAAATTGACTAAGACTTCAAAAATCTTCTTCTCTACTCTCAGATATGGTGGAATCAAACACACTTCATAGATGGAAGGGTCTTAAGGTGCTTTACCAAAATTGTTAATTTCATGACCCAGGGGTCTCACGTTTGCCCCTGGGGAGGGGGTAAACTTTACTATAGTTTATATAGGGAAATCACATTTTTGACTATAATATGTTTTATTTCTATTGGAATTCATTCTAATTCGGTAAACATTGTCAGCATGGGATGACAGTTTGATGGCATGCACATCTTGGCCCTGACTGACCCCCAGGGGCTAATGGGTGGGGCTAAAAAGGGCCAAATTGACTGAAATTTAAAAAATCTTCTCAAGACCAAAATAAGTTGAAATCAAATACTCTTTATAGTTGGAAGGGCCTTAAGGTGCTTTACTAAAATTATGAATTTCATGACCATGGGGTCTCAAGTTTGCCCCTGGGGAGGGAGTAAACTTTACCATAGTTTATATAGGGAAATCACATTTTTTATTATAATTTGTTTGAATTCTATTAGAATTCATTCTAACTTGGTTAACATTATCACCTTGTGAAGGCAGTTTGATGGTATGCACATGTTTGCCCTGACTGACCCCCAGGGGCTAATGGGCGTGGCTAAAAAGGGTCAAATTGACTGAAGTTTAAAAAATCTTCTTCTCAAGACGGAAATAAGGTGGAATCAAATACTTAGTTGGAAACATCTTAAAGTGCTTTACTAAAATTTTGAATTTCATGACCCTGGGGTCTCAAGTTTGCCCCTGGGGAGGGGGTAAACTTTACTGTAGTTTATATAGGGAAATCACATTTTTGACTATAATATGTTTGATTTCTATTGGAATTCATTCTAATTTGGTTAACATTATCAGCTTGGGATGGCAGTTCGAGGTTATAGGAGTACATGTTGGCCCTGACTGACTCCTAGGGGCTGATGGGCGGGGCTAAAAAGGGTCAAATTGACTGAAATTTCAAAAATCTTCTTTTCAGACTGAAATAAGATATAATCAAATACTGTTTATAGATGAAAGGGTCTTAAGGTGCTTTACTAAAATTTTGAATTTCATGACCCTGTGATCACACATTTATCCCCGGGGGAGGGGGTAAATTTTACTATAGTTTATATAGGGAAATCACATTTTTGACTGATTTGTTTGATTTCTATTTGAATTCATTCTAACTTGGTTAACATTTTCAGCATGGGATGAAAGTTTGATAATATGCACATGTTGGCCCTGACTGACCCCTAGGGGTTTATGGGCAGGGCCAAAAATGGTCAATTAAATTAACTGAATTATTTCAAATCTCAGGTGACCGTTAAGGCCCATGGGCCTCTTGTTTTGATATTCTCGTTCAAAGACCGGTCACATTCAAATAGTTTTTAATCTGAGCATTCGATCATAAAATGTACAACGGCGAGTGGAGAGTCATGTACATAGCGTACAAGAGGATCCTCGACTCCGACGATTATGTAATTGCGGCAGCAGGTACACGTACATTCTTAAGGCCTACCTACACGTCACCTCCCTGAATCACTTCAAAAGATTTATCTATGATATTCTTTCCCAGCCCGTAACTGACACCCTACGATAGGTTTGAGGGAATGGCCCAACAGAACATGATAGATAACGCCTTCAAAATAACTGGCGTTGACTTCTGATCTTGGTACCGAGTGGCAGATCCCAAGAAATTATATTCAGTTATAATTTTGTTCTATTCGATTCATCGCCATGAAACAATTTGGGGGTTGAGGGACGGCAAATAACGTGGAAACATTTTTGGAAAATTTGCTTGCAACGGTAACAAAATGGGGGCCTCTGATTGGTATTCTGTGATTCCTTTGAACGAGCAATAGACAAAAATCACTTGTTAACGGATGCACAGAAATTCAATTATCTAAAATCCCATTTAAGTGGAGAGGCAAGTCAATGCATTACAGGGTTACAGATAACCACTGCCAATTACTCGGCGGCAATTCAGTTGTTAAAGGAAAGATTCGGACAGGACCGCAAACTTGTCAATACGTTCATGAAAAATCTCGCGGAGATCAAAGTCCCTTCATCAAGCATTGAAAGTCTGAAATTATTTTATGATAAAATGGAAAGATATGTCCGTGGGTTGGAATCACTAGGAAGGTACCCAGAGAGTTACGGATCGATTTTAGTACCCATCATTCTCGGTAAACTACCCCAGGAAATGAGACGTAACATAACACGTGATAACGGAGGAGATGACTGGGACTTCGATTCCCTGCGTAAAGCTATACAACGAGAATTTAGTATTCAAGACGCTTGTGTTTCCTCTAGTGTATCTGAGGATTTCACACCTACGGCAGCATTTGTCACGAGAACACAACGCGGTTCTACCAATACAGAACGGAAAAATAAAATCACTTCAAAACCATGTGTTTTTTGTGGTGAAGTTCACGCTCCTACTTCTTGTAATAAGTAACTGAAGTGAACGATAGAAAGAAAATCGTCAAAGATAAAGAACTGTGTTTAAACTGCTTGCGGAAACATCGTGTTTCCGATTGTAAATCTAAGAACACGTGTAGAAAATGTAACCGGAAACACCACACAAGTATATGCAACGACGGCATGTTCAACGAAAAAACCGCTAGCGGAACGAATAACGCTACGCATACGGAAAAGCAATCCGACAGAGATACTGCAGTAATGCATTCTACTTCGGAGATCACTACATCACAAGTTTTGTTGAAAACTGCTGTCTCGCCGGTGTCTAGGGAAAACGGAAATAGCATCGGATGTAATATTTTGTTAGACGAGGGCGCCCAAAGAACTTTCATTCGTCAGTGTTTTGCAAACAAGTTGCATTATCAATCGTAAGGAATCGAGGAGCTACACATAACTGGATTCGGCGGTGAAAAGTTGGTGCGACATTTAGAGAAAATCAATTTAGCTGTGCATACGCTTGATAACCGGAAGTTCAACGTGGAGGCTGTAATCGTACCGGACATAGCGGCTCCGATCGAAATGAAGATGAAAGAAGTGTACAATTTGCCATATATAAGACGACTGAAGTTAGCTCATTCGAGCTTGGTTTGGTTTGGTTTATTTTGTTTAACGTCCTATTAACATCTAAGGTCATTTAAGGAGGCCTCCCATGCGTGCGACATGTATGCGTGTGGCGAGTGCGTATGTGTGTTTTGTGAGGCTGCGGTATGTTCGTGTTAAGTCTCCTTGTGATAGGCCGGATCTTTTGCCGATTTAAAGTGCTATCTCACTGAAACATACTGCCGAAGATACCCAGCAGCACACCTCACCCGGTCACATTATACCGACCACGGGCGAACCAGTCGTCCCACTCCAAATATGTTGAGCGCTAAGCAGGAGTAGCAACTACCATTTTTAAAGACTCTGGTATGTCTCGGCTAGGGGACAGAACCCAAAACCTTCCTCACAGCGGCGAACGCTCAACTAAAGGCCAAAAGTGAGGCATTGTCAAGGGAGACATTAGGAAGAAGAAAGTTGTTAAGAAAGAAGAGAAAAGATAAGATCTCAAGTTAAGTCGCCTCTTACGATCATGCAATGGGCCCAGCAGCAGGTACGATTCTTACGCCCTACCTGCAGGGCAGATGCTTTCACGAACTTTAATCCGGGATCAAGTTTTTGAGCAGATGTATATAGAGGATATTGAATGGTTTCCCGTTGAATGTAACATAAATAATGTTATATTTCAAGAGTATGACAGAATATCAATATTTTCACCAGTGCGAGGCACGAGTGAAAAAAAATCGAAATATTCTGTCATACGAGTGAAATATGTTATATTCAACTATTCAATAGGAATACGTTCAATTTCGAAAAAGAGTGGTGTAAAAAGTTTGGGAATCAGTAAATTAGTAGTAACATAATGCATGACGTCGTCTCTTTGTGATGTTACTCCACGTCAAATTAACGATGTCATTTTGAAAGGACTGATCAACGCAATTTAAGCGGTGTTATGGGAGAATCGGTGCATAAAAGCCTATATCAGGGGAATATTTTGTCAAAATACTAGGTTGAATAATTCAGAAATACAGCAAAATAATCCATTTATTTATCCTTTTCGAGTTGAAAATTCGGCAAGGTTCAATGTGGTGTATACAAAGGTTCGCTCTGACTAGTTAAAAACGAAATAATGATAGTTTCACTGCAAAATCTTAACAAGAGATCCCAGAGGGATCTTGGCGCCCACCATTGAATGATCTTTATAGGTTCCATGTCAGATTGATCTTTTCTCTACTTTTCCCTTTTTCTAAGTCTTACTAATCTGTGTAAATTTAGAAACAGTCCTCTAGTCCTTTTCAAACAAGGGGAACCTATATATAAAATTTAAGATTTAGCGATAATGGCTGTCTGTCGGCAATGTTGTTTTTGGATTGGTCCCAAAATGCAACACCAGGGACCAAGGGGAACCTACACATGAAATTTGAGAAAGATCCCTTCAGTACCTTCTGTAAAATAGCGATAAGAAACTTCAATTGTCAAAATACAAGATGGCTGTCTATCGGCCATCTTGTTTTCCGATTGGTCTCTAAATGCAATATGCATAACTAGGCACCAAGGGAAACCTACATATGAAATTTGAGAAAGATCCCTTCAGTACGTTCTAAGAAATAGCGATAACAAACTTCAATTGTCGAAATCCAAGATGGCTGCCTGTCGGCCATGTTGTTTTCTGATCGGTCCCAAAATGCAATATGCATAACGAGACACCAAGGGGAACCTACATATGAAATTTGAGAAAGATCCCTTCAGTACTTTCTCAAAAATAGCGATAACAATCTTCAATTGTCAAAATCCAAGATGGCTGCCTGACGGCCATCTTGTTTTCCGATCGGTCCCAAAATGCAATGTGCATAACCAGGCACCAAGGGGAATCTACATATGAAATTTGAGAAAGATCCCTTCAGCACTTTCACAGAAATAGCGATAACAAACTTCAATGGTCAAAATCCAAGATGGCTGCCTGTCGGCCATGTTGTTTTCCGATCGGTCCCAAAATGCAATATGCATAACTAGGCACCAAGGGGAACATTTGAGAAAGATCCCTTCAGTAGTTTCTCAGAAATAGCGATAACAAGAATTGTTTCCGGACGGACGGACGGACGGACGGACCACGGACGCAGGGCGATTTGGAAAAAAAAATTAACTGTTCATCGCTGCAATGAAAAATGTTTGTTATAAGTTTCATCAGTTTGATAAATATCTTTTTCTTGTTACAAATCAAAAATACATCTATTAAAGTTGAAACCATTTATATCACATTGAGATTGAAATTCGATTGCAATCGAGAGACATCTTTGCAGAAAAAATGACACGATTTTTATCCCTTCCCCGATAAGATTCCTAAATAAGTCTTGGGGTGCTTGCTTTTTCCAACAGGTTATGTCGTGTACACCGACTAACAAACCAGTATGATCTAATCTGAAACATTTGGCTAATAGACCCGTTCACATTTTGAAAGTCAAATTTGCCAGCAAGGTAAGTGCTTTAACTTTTTTCTGGACCATATTCAGCACACCGCAAACAAAAGGTACGGTGGAAATATATGCGCCTGTGTAATGCCACATTCACATAGATTATAGTTACGAAGTGCATACAAAGCTTTCGAGACGATATTTTCCAGTACTGTTTGATCACAAGTGACATTATCGATGGCCATAGAACACACATAAACAAATGATCCCACAGGTTCCATTGAATGATCCATATCAGTTATTTTCCCTTCTTTCACTCTTCCTTCAAAACATTTAATAACTTTATATAACATTTTATAACAGGAGCAACCAGCGATTGTCGAAATCAAAATTCTACATCCAAATTTGAGAAAGACCCGTTATGGCCATTTAGTACATCAATAAATGGTTAATGAAGTTTCAATTGATCAGTTGGCCAAGTTTGTCCTATACAGGAATATGAATACAAACTTCAATTATCAAAATCAAAGATGGCCGCCTGTCGAGATTTCCGAGACCTTTTCAGCGTTATGTCTAAGATATTTTTATTTGAGTGTGTTTGATCCATTTTCTCTCTGTGAATATCTTTCTTATCTGGTGCCGTTTGTCCCTAAATGAAAAACAGTTTTCATGAGCCGTAAAACAATATTTCATTCACAAAATGTTATAACTTTCAAGCAAATACATTTACCATGTACACGGAGATGACTTAATAACTTTCAAATTATGTAAGAAAAAGCAATGCAGGATGAGAGACAGATCATTCAAGGCATGTTTCAGCTAAATCCCACCAGAACTTAAGAAGAAGGTTGAAATGTGAAAGTTTACGCACGGCGGACGACGACGAACGAAGCACGATGACTATATAGGTCATCCTTACACTTCGGGTCAAACAACCTAATAACCGACTCCAGGAGTTAAATAGTTTGGTTTATTTTATTTAACGTCCTATTAACAGCTAAGGTCATTTAAGGACGGCCTCCCGTCTTTGCGATATGCTGGTGTATTGTGTGCGAATGTGTTTTGGGAGGCTGCGGTATGTTCGTGTTAAGTCTCCTTGTGATAGGCCGGAACTTTTGCCGATTTTTAGTGCTAGTATATTTAGTATAGTGAAGTTGTTACGACGTTGTTACAACAAAGAGTTGTATGGACGTAAAAAGCTAAATGATTAATTAATCAACCATTATCATTGTCATTACAATCGATTTTGGAATTTATATTCATTATTAAGAGACATTGTATTCATATCACATGGTATTTTCCACTGGTGGTCTTAAATTCCATTCTTTAGCACTGATCCTAGCTGCTGATAGGACGTAAAACAAATAAAACCAAACCAACTATTCCATCACTTTGGGAGCATATATAGGTTTTCACATATATACGTGTGAATGCGAAAATATTGCTTCTGTATTTCCCATATTCTCAAAAAAAACGTTGACGAGTCAAAGGAAAGAGCGAACACAAGTCAGATAATAATGATAAGATTGTTTAAGCCGGATACGCAAATGGTTTGATCTTGCATTGTATATGTCCTTGCAATAATCAGGGTCATATGAGGACAGGTGTCAAGAAGACAACAGCTATAGCCATATGCGGAAGGGTGTCAAGGAGACACAACAGCCAGGGTTATTTGAGAACGAGTGTCAAGTAGACAGTTGCAGGAAGGACGTAAAAAGTGTACCTTCTACCCACTTGCATCGTCATAAGAGGCGACTTAACACGAGATCTTATATTTTCTCTTAAAAAAACTTCCTTCTTCATGTCTCTCTTGACAATGCCTCACCTTTGGCCTTGAAGTTGAGTGTTCGCCCCCGTGAGGAAGGTTTCGGGTTCTTTCCTCTGGTTGGGACATACCCGAGTCCTTAAAAATGGTATTTGCTTCTCCAGTTTAGCCCGTTGCCAGTATAATGTGACTGATTGGGGGCAAACGTAAGGACAGCTAGAGTAGGAAAACAAAGCATAGAACGATAGAGCATGAATCATATATTGAAGACCTTAATATGAAGAAAATGAGTCTCAGGTTTACGAAGTTCATAATGTTGGTGAAGCACCTAAAGCCCCCTTCCAACCATGTGATGTACAAGACTGTGTTTAAAGTTCACCCGAGTCAGGTGTCAGTAATCCTTGAACTATCAACTAACATAATTTGTTTTAAGGGTATCATGTACTCTCGAAAATGGCAACTGAGTGTCATTTATTTAGTCATTAAAATTCAAACTAATAGTACATATCATGAACTTGTATCCCCGTGTTTTCAAATATGCTGTATAAGGACATCTATGGCAAATTAAACATTTTAAAATATGTTTCTTTCTTATCTTTTGTCCCAAAAATTATCAGGAAATACATAATTAATGGAAAATCACCTTACAGGTAAGGCACTGAAAATTGGTATATCAGGTTGATTAAATTTACAAACTATATAATCAGATGCAGTTGGAAGGCTATAATAAACAGACAGGAGTGACATGTTTCATGTGAAAAAACTGAAGTACATTTATAGTACATGATTGAAGAGCAATTGTAAAATGGCGGATTACGAGACATGTTGAATTTTGCATCAGCAATTAAAAAATAAGAGCGATCGAAGCCTAAACACTCCGTATATAGTAAAAACAGATCATAGGCAGACTTGCCTGTGTGTGTAATTTTACATCGGCGCTTAATTTATTACACACACACTTACAACATATCGGATGACATCCATGTAAACAATCTTGTCAAGGATGATGGTCGACACGGCGTAGGAATATTCAAAGTGAAAGTAGGTAAAATAATCTTTTACATGATTTTAAGCATTAAATTTGTATCCGTTTTATTTGTCTACAACAATTTGAATCGTTATACAATAAGTGTGTTTAGTTTGGTTGACGAACATTTATATTTTTTGCTGTATGCTCAGTCCTTTTTTATGCGTAACAATATCCGTTTTGTGTACAGGATAGAAGTCATTCGGTCCCGGTAGTTGCCATTGCTTCGAAGTTCACCTAGTTTTCATTGAGTTTGTAAGTATTATATCGTTGATCATTTATTTGTTATACGCTATCCTTTAGCTTAATTTCATATCAACAGATAGACAATCGTCCGGTTTTCCGATCTTTCAATATATAGGTTAAATTTATGAAATATTGTAAGAGTGTGAACACAACTTACTTAGTTTCCACGATTCGGGGAACTTCGTCTACTAAGGTAAGATGCTTTTTTATCATAATTGTTTTTGGAATACACAGGCACTGGAACAAATTAAATGTTTATATATGAAAATAGGTGAGTATAGAATATATTTGTATGCACGTTTTGTTGTAATTATTTGCATGACACACGTCACAAAAAAAATATGGAGGCACACAGAGGTAGTGGGAGATGTTTTTCGTACGCGTGTTACAACTATGTAAATAGCCATGGCTAACAAGTCAATATCAAAAAAGAAAAGATTTGGACTTCCAGGAGGATCCAAGGGTGCACAAAGGAAGGTTTTATATGGTTTACGAAAGCAAACATACAAAGTGAAAGTCAATACCAAATCAAATTTATCAGTCATATTGAAGGTGTTCAGAAAAAGAATTCTGCGTAAATACAAAATAGCCAAAAATGTTACACCGCACAGAAATAGAACACTGTTGTTTACATCTAACTGTCAGTCTGACTTGTACAAATTAACCCGGACATCATGTGAGAGTAGTTTGAAGTTCAAATTTACCAGAGTTTCTAATGTTGCAAATGAAGGATGTAAACTCATCAATTTGCAAATGTTGCAAAATCACATTGCTGACATCACAAAACACACTGTTCTATGCCAAGAAGCTGGCAGATTAGTATCCCAAGATGTATCTCCCATTCGTTTAGTCAAAGAGATTGCTACATTTGGCCTTGCAAGCCAAATATTGGTGGAATGTCAGGGATGTAAAAAGAAATTTGATTTCAAAACTAGCCCCGTGTTACACACCCCAACCAGTCACCATTATGACATTAATATGAGAGCTGTGTGGGCCAACATGGCAACTGGTGGAGGTTTGTCTAGGCTCAATGAGATGATGGGTACCCTTGATAGTCCAGGAATGACACAGAAGACTTTCAGTAAACTTGAGCAAGAAATTGGAGATATGTGGCAGAATGTGGCCACCCAAGACTTTTTAGAGGCCGGAGCAGAAGAAAGGCGGATTGCGATGGAAAAGAGCCATTATAGCAATGGGATACCGTGCATTACTGCCATATGTGTATTTAGGTGTTAGGAACAAGCATTGTTCTATTTGCAGTATGGCATCCACATCCAATACCGTTCAAAAACCTCATCGATGTTTCAGAAATTGGACTGAATCCTCACAAGCCATGGAGTCTGATATGATTCTGGAAGGTTTTATGAAAGCTGAAAGCTTGCACGGGGTCAGATACACCAAGGTAATAGCAGATGGTGATAGTTCTGTTTTTCAAAAACTTCAAGAAAATGTGCCGGTTTGGGGTAGAGACATTACTAAATTAGAATGTGCTAATCATATCTGTAAATGTCTGCGTTCAAATCTTGAAAAACTGGTTGATGAAAACCCCCAATACAAAGGGAAAGACAAACTGACAAAACGTGTGAGAGTTCGTCTTACAAGTTCAGTCAGATGTGCCATCAGACTAAGGTCAAATGACAATACAATGAGCCACAATCAGAAAGTGAAGCTATTGAAGCATGACATTATTAATTCAGTACACCATATCTTTGGGGATCACTCAAATTGTACTGATTTTTGTAAGTCCAAAAATCCAACTTCATGTCTTACTTCTACGTCTTCTACTTCAACCGCGCCTTCATCTTCAACTGCGTCTTCAAATTCGCCTTCAACTTCAGCTGCACCTTTATCTCCATCTCCATCTTCAAATTCATCTTCATCACCATCTGATGTATTGGAAACTACCAACATTTTGCAGTAGCTGTCAGATATATGGCATGACACTACATCCTTGGAAGCAGAGGAAGAGTCGCGTGGTGACGTGTCCTATTCATCATTCCTTGACAAATTAATGTTGCATGACATTTCTCGTCTGCTTAACAGAATAGCTGCCAAGAGTAGTCAACTGATAGGAAATTTCACTACCAACCTTGTGGAATCCTTCATGTCCATTCGAGCGAAGTTTGATGGTGGAAAATACGTCAACAGATGTAATAGGGGATCATGGAATACCAGATGTTTTGGAGGGTGTTTAAGGAAAACTTTGGTCCACAGTGGTCTCCTATTGTATGGGAAAAGTGCACAACCTCCAAACCAGGAAACCACTTCAAAAGAGTGTACCAAAGTAGGGAGAATGCTTTGAATTCAACTAAAAGATCCAAAGAAAAACCAGAAAATAAAGCAAAGAGATATAAAAGAAAATATGAAAATGGCAAGCAATCGTCATCAAAAAGGGCCAAAAGAGAATATGGACCAGATGTCCTTGAATGTGTATCCGATATTACGCAAGAAGAACTTCACAATAAGTGTACGAATTATTTCCAGAAACGTAGATTTGCCGCTCCAACAGATAGCTCTTATTGAGAAAGAAACCAAATCGCAATCAGAATCACAAGTCTGGAAATCCGAACGAAGTAAAAGGATCACATCGTCCAACTTCGGTTTGATTACGAAGAAAGACCCCACTAAACCGGTTACTAAAGCTGTGGAAAGGCTTGTTCATGGGCAACCATTTAGTAATTGTCACACCAGACGCGGAATTCGAGAAGAAGGAATTACCATATTGGAATACAAGAATTACATGAAAACAAGCCATAACAAAATTGTAACCCATGAACCAGTAGGGTTAGTAATCAGTAAGGAACACCCATATTTAGCAACCAGTCCAGATGGAAAAGTTACAGAGAAAAATGGTGAGACTGGATTGATTGAGATCAAAAACTTGCTTCATCAAAAGCCAATAAATCTAAATGAAGCAAGTAAGGAAATGTAGTCATTTTGCTTAGAGACTGTGAATTCAAAACTTACTTTAAAAGAAAACCACAACTACTACTACCAGATACAGGGACAAATGGATATAGCAAACTACTCTTGGGTAGATTTTGTTGTACGCACGACAAATCCATACCAACTTCACGTGGAAAGGATTTACGTCGACAAACAATTATGGACCAATACAATGCTGCCAAAACTGAAAAGTTTTTACTTTAAAGCCATATTACCAGAATTAGCATCTCCAAGGCATAAAACTACTACAGGAATTAGAGAACCTGGACTATGGGTAGGTTTATTAGTCATTATAGCTACCGATAGAAAACTGTATAAACTGTTTGTTGTCATATTTATGAAACTCTTGTTACTTAATTTACAAAGTAGAAAAAACACTTAGCTAAATGTCCATCTTTTGAAAGTTTGTAAATTAATTTCATCAAGTTTGATAAATATGGTAACCAACAACCACTTGTCAAGGGAACCTGTATAATATACCCGTATCATTTATTAAGGTAAGGTAAGCTACACATTTTCATATTCATGAATGAAAAACAAAATAATTTGGCATTGGATATATTTCTCATAATTATGGGGAACAGAAAAGAATTTCAGACAAGAGTAGAAATTCATAGGTAAGGTAAGTGTACTTATTTTTGTTTTAAATTTATACAATGCAAGTCTGTCATGAAAATGTAACAAGATTGATTGCAACAAATTTATGATGATAATTTTCAGTATAATATAATATATATTGACTTTTTTACAGTTTGAAAAGAAAGAAACTATCAAGAGCAAAGGAGGAAAACCCAGACGGCCAACAAGACAAAAAAAGACATGCGACAGAAGTGACAAGCATTCCCCAGCAAGCCCTGGTCCTTCCTCTTCCAACAGCAGTGCAAGGTTTCGTATTAAACATTTATGTATTTTTAAGTATATCAACACTGCACATTTACATATTGTTTAACAGAATGTGGCATGTTTATGTGCCCTTTAACAGTTATCATAATTATCATTTAATTATTTTTTTATTCAGACAAAGACGTAATACCAACGTGAAGTTCGTAGGGCGAACTATCTTACATGAGTGGGTGGTTGATGATAGTGGCACTAAAAAGTGGTATACTGGAAGCGTGACGGATGTGTTGAAAGGAAAAGACGGCGCAAAGAATGCAGTGTATGAGGTGTTATACGAGGGGGAGAAGAAAGCTTATGAAGTAGACAACCTTTATGGTGACTGCATGGCTTCAGCAGTGAAATTCATGGATTTATAAGTAATAAATCAATGAATGTAAAGGTACAAATATAAGTTAGATTTAAAATTGACACACATATTTAAAAAACACACCTTATACATGATAATTGTGATGTCTATGTTTCAATTTTAAACTATTGTATTGTCAATTATGTGGACATTATTACATAGTACATGTATTAAAGAAATGGTTAAGTATGATATTACAGTAGTGAAGAAATATACCAGAAATATAATAATAAGTATAAGAAAACTTTTTGCAATAGAATAACACAAGAGGTTATGACTAAATTGGTCTTCTTGTAAAATATATTTTATATCAATAGACAATTTATATCAATCGTGACTCTCCATACTTATTTAAAAAAAAAGTAGTTCATAAGAGTTATTTCCCTTCAATTAAAATAAAAATGGCTACTTGGAAACAATGTGGTTATCTAAATTGATACCGTTTTATAATTGTTTCTTGTTATTTGAATATTTTATATAGCCTATGGTTTTAATAGCCTCTGAAATATAATATCAACTTTTTATTTTCACAGTTGCAACACTTTACAATTTCGTATGTTTCAATCCTATTCAAGACACAAAAAGTAAGTATTTTCAATTTCCCACCATATTTTTTACTATTTCATTTAATATTTGTGTATAGCTTCAATTAACAATCGTTTTGATATATAAAATGTGTATGTTATACAATCATGCAACAAATTATCATTTTTTTAAACTTTCAATGTTACACCACTACCTATTACCCTTAATACTGTTATATATGTAGCACTCACCACACGCATGCATATCGCAAACACGGGAGGCCGTCCTTAAATTACCTTAGCTGTTGCTAGGACGTTAATCAAATAAAACCAAACCAAGCTATCACAGTATTATTCATTTTATCATTGTGTAATGATCTAAGTAAGAACAATATTTTTTTGTCTAAAAAAATTCAGACTAAATTTCATAATTGTGATGAAATGGCTTTAATCGGTTTTCACCGTTGCCTTATCATATTCTTCTATATTTTTTTTTTTTTTGGTATTTGGCGCCAAATGATTAACTTGTTAAATGGCTGGTGGAGATTTCCGGAAATAATTAAATCGAATTGAACGTTAGCAAATAATTTCTTGATAATAATATTGAATTTGAATATGGCATTAATTGTAATTGAAGGTATTTTTCTGTGTACTCTACAATTAACCTACCGAATCGAACCCCAAGAATACGACTAAATAATGACTTCTGAATGATATTTTATGATACAATTAATAGGCTAGCTGAGCATTTGAGTGTCACACTACAAGACATTTCTCATTTAAGGTAGACCTAGGGCAGAGCACGGATACCGCAGTATACAACATCCAACACAGGGACAATCTAAAAAAACAACATTTTATTGATGAGCAGTGCACAGGTAAATCGAGAGAACAGGTAACAACTTATGGACACACACAAAGGCAAGCATAGTTAGACTATTTGAAAAGTATGTCTCCTAACGGTAAGTGCTGCACAAATATCAGCTACTGTAGATAGATACCACCGTGGATGGCGCCACAGACTCCCAATAACGCGATACATTTTCATTCTTCGGATATAATGTTCTACACTTACTCGGTGTCTATTCATTATCGCAATAACGATATAACGGTATATTTGGCCCGATTGCTGGCAAATGTGCAAGAATCTGGTCGTCATTTTGATGGTCCGTGAAGCCACTCTAAACAAATCTCCCATTTCCATATTGTCAACAATAACCAGGACATAAGGAAACGCCCTAAAGAACTTAAGGGTACTGGATATTTCATCAATGATCAGTTCCCCCAGGAGATCTACATCAAACATTCCCTGCAGGTAGGGCGTAAGAATTGTACCTGCTGGGGCCCCATTGCATGATCGTAAGAGGCGACTAAACTTGGGATCTTATCTTTTCTCTTCTTTCTCAACAGCTTTCTTCCTAATGTCTCCCTTGATAATGCCTCACTTTTGGCCTTTAGTTGAGCGTTCGCCCCTGTGAGGAAGGCTTTGGGTTCTGTCCCCTGGCCGAGACATACCGGAGTCTTTAAAAAGGCACGCACGGGAGGCCGTCCTTAAATGACCTTAGCTGTTAATAGGACGTTAAACAAAATAAACCAAACCAAACTTTAACAAGAGGCCCATGGGGCCTGTATCGCTCACCTGTTCCAGGCCAAGATTACAAGCTAGCACGGCTCTTGATTTGACAGGCATTGAAAAAGCCCTTTGAGTGTTTTAACATTTTGACTGATCTGTATAAGATTCCAGTTCTATTTGAAAAAAAAACCGATTGTTAGCATTGAAATTATGGTTGTTCCATATTGAAGATTAATAAACTTTTTTTTATGTAACCATATTTCACATGTCCAGCAAAGGTGAAAATGTAGGCAACAGCAATTTTGTGTTGAAAGGCAGCACACCGCCTCACATATACAAAGTCCTAGTGCATTAGTATAAGTCATAAGCTACCATTGTATGAAGTTTCATCAAAATCCATTGATCTGTTCTAAAGTTATCATCTGGAAACCAACATTTGCCAAAACAATATTTTTTAGTAAGTGGCCTTTGAAGTTGACCTTTTGAACCCAGATTCAATCCGAAACTGTGATACTTCATAAGCTACCATTGTATGAAGTTTCATCAAAATCCATTGATCTGTTCTAAAGTTATCGTCTGGAAACCAACATTTGCCAAAACAATATATTTGTAGCAACAGTGACCTTTGGCAGTGACGGTTTCACCGGCAGGGGACTAAAAAGACGGGACAACACCATGTGTGAAAGAAACTGCATTAGCTATACTTGATGTCTTAGTTTTAAAGAATCATGGTTGCATATATACGAGACCAGTATACTGTAGCTGGTACATGTACTGTATATAAGTTATATTAATGTTTGCATAGAAACAAGGTAGAAACAATGTAAAGTTTTAGCAATTTATTGTAGTATGGTTGAAAATATTTGCATACATAGACAAAGGCAGTTAATGAGCATTTCTTTTAAATTGGCATATACTGGCAGATGTGAAGGTACAACATGCGTTTTTTGTATTTGATTTCTGTAGAGTAAAAGTTACTTAATATAAAGTTTCAATCCAAATGCAACAAATTTAGTATATGGTACTGTTAAAGATAACTTTTTGTAGATATGAAAATAAAGTTCAAAGTTTTTGTGCAACACTTCACCACACAATAGTTGATGACATGTTAAGTTACGTGAAATTGAACATTTCATGAAAGAGAAGGTTGTACAAGTTAAGTGATGCCAGACTTCAAATAATAATTTCTAATATAACTTTGCATGGTTTGTAGTGAAAAAAATGTTACTGATGAAATTAAACATTTTCTACAAATTAGTAGACGAGTAGGTTGAGGAAGATGCAGAGCTGCAGTGAAACCTGGAAATTATCAGATTAGAAATTAAACAAACTGATAAAAAAAATCAACAACAAAAATTCAACATTTTCTGCATAATTAACTAAGGCCATGCAGACGCAGGTCAGCATAGAACTAAAACGCCGATATAATCATAAAACAACCCATTATTTTGTACATAATAGTCTGGATAATAATTTGCCAAGCCAGTTAGGCCTAGGAGATATGACCCTACAGCAGCAAGCAAATTTGTGATTGAAAAATTAAATGTAATGAAGTCATATGTGTTGTGATGATGAAATGAAAAACTTTTGCATAAAAGTTATAGATACAATGATATATAGTTGTAGTGAAGCCTGGAGATTAGAAAGGAACACACAAGCTAATTGAACAATTAATAACAAAAATTCAACATTTTCTACATGATATAACTAAAAGGCCATGCAGCCTAAGATCAGCCTAGAACCAAAACAATCAAAAACTAGCCGAAAGGTGATAAAACTTAAAAAAAAACAACATCGTTTTGAACATAATATTCTAGATAATAATTTGCATTATTATTTTCTTTGCTTTATTATGTCATTAAATAAAATATTCAAAACTAAAAAGACACAAAATTTGACCTTTGACTGTTGATCAGTAGACTCCTTATTTAAATTTAGATCTACTTCGCTTATGTGATAACAAAATGTTCATGAAAAAATAGTTGTAGAATTTGATATTGACCTTTGAATCTTATGACCTTGACATTTGACCTCAGCTTCATGTCTTTTCTTGACAGTTTCAAATAATTTGGTCAATAAATATCAAAAGTTATCAGCCCGAGACAAAATCCATCGACAGACGGAAGGACAGACAAACAAGAGGTAACTATAAAGTTTGTGGCACTGCATTCAACATCAATACAAGGTCCTATCTAACATTTGTACATATTCAGTTTCATGAAGTATAAGGCCAAGCAGGCACAGTTAGGCCTGGAGATAAAACTATCTAAAACTAAGATTTTCAAATTACACGTTCATGAAATTTAGAGAAAAAATATGTTTGATATCTTCTCCTCAAAACTATTACTATAATGAAGTATAATGATACCTGTAGGAGTGTATTGTATCTAAACTAACTCTACAGGCAAGATATCTGGCTCAACCCAC
The DNA here is from genome assembly GCF_902652985.1 of Pecten maximus. NCBI lineage: Eukaryota > Metazoa > Mollusca > Bivalvia > Pectinida > Pectinidae > Pecten > Pecten maximus. The sequence continues at coordinate 8,554,502 of NC_047032.1, forward strand.
ACAAGTCACATACAACTCTGTTTTGTAGGATGTATTGATTGTTCTTGATTGTACTGTTCCTGTTCTGCATTTTGTTGTGAAGTTTTGATGTCCTTTGAACATGATAAGACAACCGACCTGAGTGCCTGAGTTCCTGTTCTGCAGCTTGTAGAGGCGAAATCTTTGTAACAATGTCTTTAGCCAAATTAAAATTGGCGACTGGCATGAGTAGGAGATGCTCCTCTAAATCCGACGGCGACGTGAACAGGTTGCCTTTAGAAATGGTTTTAAGATAACCCTTTATAGCATCTTCAAATGCACAAACTCTGTGCAATGTATCTGTCTGGGTATTTTTCAAATTCATTTGAACAATGCAACTTGTTGTTAGGTTCGTTGATTTCTGCTTCATACTGCATGAACTACATTTTGTTATAAGAGTGCCAACTGCATCATCCTGGATAGCTTTTGTGCAAGAACTGCACTTTCTGGTGAATTTTACTGTGCAATGCATGATAGTTGCATCAAATGTGTATGATGTTTGGCAATCTTTGTGAACATCTACAACATGCTGAAAGGATGGAATCGGTGTAATCTTGGAACGTGGAGTAGTTGTAAGTTTTATCTTGTCCTGAAAGTAACGCGTTTCACATCTTGGAATGCATAAAAATTCTTTTCTTGGACGTTATCAATGTGGCTGCCCCACAAAGCAATTTCAGAAGACTCTGTTTGATCAGCTATTATGTACTCTTTTTTCAAAGTTGGGCGTCCATATATGTTTACTTCTTGCAGCTCTTTTGAAATTGTGATCACTTGTGCATTGACTGTGACCTAGAACAAATGAAACAATAGTTTAAGAAACCAATTGTACATGAAACCTCAATTCACAATTCACAAAACGAAGGAGGACAACTCTTTCCTTATTGCCATCCTTGGTAACCCAGTCGCTATATACACTATCGTTTATATCCCATGGGAAAACTCATGCATACAACTCGGACTAGTGAATAACTGATGAGGCATTTCATTTAAACACACACACACCAGAAAATTGGACCAATCATGTGCGACTTTACAAAATGGAATTGGAACAAGAGATCCCAGAGGGATCTTGGCGCCCACCATTGAATGATCTTCATAGGTTCCATGTCAGATTGATCTTTTCTCTACTTTTCCCTTCATTTTACTAATCTGTGCAAATCGAGACATCCCTCCAGTACTTTTCAAACAAGGGAATCCTAGCTATATAAGAAAGTTGAGATTTAACGATAATGGCTGTTTGTTTGCCAGGTTGTTTTCAGGACAGACTGGTCCAAAAATGCAATACAAGGAACCAAGGGGAACCTACTTATGAAATTTGAGAAAGATCCATTCAGTACTTTGAGAAATAGAGATAACAAACTTCAATTGTCAAAATCCAAGATGGCGGTCTGTCGGCCATGTTGTTTTCCGATTGGTCTCAAATTGCAATATGCATAACTAGGCACCAAGGGAAACCTTCATATGAAATTTGAGAAAGATCCCTTCAGTACTTTCTCAGAAATAGCGATAACAAACTTCAATTGTCAAAATCAAAGATGGCTGCTTGTCGGCCATGTTGTTTTCCGATTGGTCTCAAAACGCAATATGCATAACTAGGCACCAAGGGAAACCTACATATGAAATTTGAGAAAGATCCCTTCAGTACTTTCTCAGAAATAGCGATAACAAACTTCAATTGTCAAAATCCAAGATGGCTGCCTGTCGGCCATATTGTTTTCCGATTGGTCTCAAAACGCAATATGCATAACTAGGCACCAAGGGGAACCTACATATGAAATTTGAGAAAGATCCCTTCAGTACTTTCTCAGAAATAGCGATAACAAGAATTGTTTACGGACGGAGGGACGGAGGGACGGACGGACGGACGGACGACGGACCACGGACGCAGGGCGATTTGAATAGCCCACCATCTGATGATGGTGGGCTAATAAAATGGAATCAAGTTAGCACATGTATTGCATATAATACATGCATCATATTGACAGTTCATCTAACAACCCTCCATACCGAAAAGTTAGTTACTCAAGTTAAGCTTCTCTATGACTTGTAATATAAGTTAATAAACACAAGTTGAAATATCAAAATGTGTTCATCAGTTAAAGCTGTATAAAGCTCTCAATTGACTTGTTATGCCAGGTATTGACTCTATTAAGGCTACAGTGAAATTTGAGTATTACAGTCAAACGAACACCATAAACATGTTATTAAATACTGAATACTTAATAGAAAATAACTAAATGTATGTTTAAACTCTTGTAGTAGTTGTAAATAACAGTTTCAATTCACATCAAAGCACCGGTAGACATACCCCTAGGTGACATGTTATCATGGACTCATGTTATCATGGACTCATCCAATCAGGCGGTGCTTCAATATTTTTCCAGAGGTATGAAAAAAATAATTAGGTCAATCAAACCGCTGTACTATTTTGTATGAAGTTAGTGTAGAAGTTCAAATACATTCTAAATGATTTGATGAAAGTAGTTAAAATGTTGAAGGATCTTCTAAAGCTTTGCTGGTTAATTTGACATGTTCAATTAATTTTGACACAATAAAGTCGACTCAAGGGGCACACCAATTTATTGAATTTGGAATTGATATGTCAAATATAAATCAAGTGTTTTAAGCGGGATTTTTAATTCGAAAACGGGGATTTTTAAAAACATTTATGCTAGGCTAAATCGTACATACCGTTAGGCGGTCTTGTTGCAGCTGTTCGATTTGCATCACAGGACTGGTTTGGAATTCTAGTTTTTAGCTCACCTGGCCCGAAGGGCCGGTGAGCTTATGGCATGGCGCAGCGTCCGTCGTCCGTCCGTCAACTTTTCCTTTAAATCGCTACTAGTCCTAAACTACTCAGTGGATTTTGACCAAATTTGGTCTGAAGCATCCTTGGGTGAAGGGAAACCAATTTTGTATAAACGGTGGGTCTGGCCCCCCAGGGGCCTGAGGGGCGGGGCCCAATAGGGGAAATATAGCAAATTCTTTAAAATCCTTCTTCTTCTGTATAAATGAAGGGATTTGATTCATATTTGGTCTGAAGCATCCTTGGGTGAAAGGGAACCAATTTTGTATAAACGGTGGGTCTGGCCCCCCAGGGGCCTTAGGGGCGGGGCCCAATAGGGGAAATATAGCAAATTCTTCAAAATCCTTCTTCTTCTGTAGAAATGAAGGGATTTGATTCATATTTGGTCTGAAGCCTCCTTGGGTGAAGGGGAACCAATTTTGTATAAAAAGTGGGTCTGGCCTCCCAGGGGCCTTAGGGGTGGGGCCCAATAGGGGAATATTGCATATTCTTTAAAATCCTTCTTCTTCTGCAGGAATAAAAGGATTTGATCCATGTTTGGTCTGAAGCATCCTTGGGTGAAGGGGAACCAATTTTGTATAAACGGTGGGTCTGGCCTCCTAGGGGCCTGAGGGGCGGGGCCCAATAGGGGAAATATAGCAAATTCTTTGAAATCCTTCTTCTTCTGTAGGAATAAAGGGATTTGATCCATATTTGGTCTGAAACATCCTTGGGTGAAGGGGAACCAATTTTGTATAAACGGTGGGTCTGGCTCTCCAGGGGCCTGGGGGGTGGGGCCCAATAGGGGAATATTGCATATTCTTTAAAATCCTTCTTCTTCTGCAGGAAAAAAGGGATTTGATCCATGTTTGGTCTGAAGCATCCTTGGGTGAAGGGGAACCAATTTTGTATAAACGGTGGGTCTGGCCTCCCAGGGGCCTGAGGGGCGGGGCCCAATAGGGGAAATATAGCAAATTCTTTGAAATCCTTCTTCTTCTGTAGGAATAAAGGGATTTGATTCATATTTGGTCTGAAACATCCTTGGGTGAAAGGGGAACCAATTTTGTATAAACGGTGGGTCTGGCCCCCCAGGGGCCGTAGGGGTGGGGCCCAATAGGGGAAATATAGCAAATTCTTTAAAATCCTTCTTCTTCTGTAGAAATGAAGGGATTTGATCCATGTTTGGTCTGAAGCATCCTTGGGTAAAGGGGAACCAATTTTGTATAAACGGTGGGTCTGGCCTCCCAAGGGCCTGAGGGGCGGGGCCCAATAGGGGAAATATAGCAAATTCTTTGAAATCCTTCTTCTGTAGGAATAAAGGGATTTGATCCATATTTGGTCTGAAATACCTTGGGTGAAGGGGAACCAATTTTGTATAAACGGTGGGTCTGGCCCCCCAGGGGCCTGAGGGGCGGGACCCAATAGGAAAAATATAGCAAACTTTTTAAAATCCTACTTCTGTAGGAATAAAGGGATTTGATCCATATTTTGTCTGAAACATCCTTGGGTGAAGGGGAACCAATTTTGTATACACGGTGGGTCTGGCCCCCCAGGGGCCTGGGGGGTGGGGCCCAATAGGGGAATATTGCATATTCTTTAAAATCCTTCTTCTGCAGGAATAAAAGGATTTGATCCATGTTTGGTCTGAAGCATCCTTGGGTGAAGGGGAACCAATTTTGTATAAACGGTGGGTCTAGCCTCCCAGGGACCTGGGGGGTGGGGCCCAATAGGGGAATATAGCATATTTTTTAAAATCCTTCTTCTTCTGCAGGAATAAAGGGATTTGATCCATGTTTGGTCTGAAGCATCCTTGGGTGAAGGGGAACCAATTTTGTATAAACGGTGGGTCGGCCTCCCAGGGGCCTTAGGGGCGGGCCCAATAGGGGAAATATAGCAAATTCTTTAAAATCCTTCTTCTTCTGTATAAATGAAGGGATTTGATTCATATTTGGTCTGAAGCATCCTTGGGTGAAGGGGAACCAATTTTGTATAAACGGTGGGTCTGGCCCCCAGGGGCCTTAGGGGTGGGGCCCAATAGGGGAAATAGGGTTAATCCTTTAAATCGCTGCTAGTCATAAAGTTATAAATGAATTTGAACCAAATTTGGTCAGTAACATTCATGGGAGAAGGGGAACAGTGTTTGTATACATTTTTACTCTGAACCCCCAGGGGCCTGAGGGGCGGAGCCAAATAGGGTAAATAGATATTAGTCTTTAAATCGCTACTAGTCATAAAGTTTTTAATGGATTTTACCTAGATTTGGTCAGGAACATCCTTGGGGGAAGGTGAACAGAGTTTGTATTAATTTTTACTCTGAACTCCCAGGGGCCTGAGGGGCCGGGCCAAATAGGGGAAATAGGGTTAATCTTTTAAATCACTGCTAGTCATAAAGTTATGAATGAATTAGAACCAAATTTGGTCAGGAACATCCTTGGGAGAAGGGGAACAGAGTTTGTATACATTTTTACTCTGAACCCCCAGGGGCCTGAGGGGCGGAGCCAAATATGGGAAATAGAGGTTAGTCTTTAAATTGCTACTGGTCATAAAATTTTTCATGGATTTTAATTAGATTTGGTCACGAATATCCTTGGGGGAAGGGGAACCGAGTTTGTATAAATTTTTACTCTGAACCCTCAGGGGCCTGAGGGGCGGGGCCAAATAGGGGAAATAGGGTTAATCCTTTAAATCGCTACTAGTCATAAAGTTATGAATGAATTTGAACCAAATTTGGTCAGGAACATCATTGGAGGAAGGGGAACAGAGTTTGTATAAATTTTTACTCTGAATCCCCAGGGGCCTCAGGGGCGGGGCCAAATAGAGGAAATAGGGTTAATCATTTAAATCGCTACTAGTCATAAAGTTATGGATGAATTTGAACAGGAACATCCTTGGGAGAAGGGGGAACAGAGTTTGTATAAACTTTTACTCTGAACCCCCAGGGGCCTGAGGGGCGGGGCCAAATAGGGGAATAGAGATTAGTCTTTAAATTGCTACAAGTCATAAAGTCATGAATGAATTAGAACCATATTTGGTCAGGAACATCCTTGGGGGGAGGGGAACAGAGCTTGTATAAATTTTACTCTGAACACCCAGGGGCCTGAGGGGCGGAGTCTAAGAGGCCCAAGGGTCTCCCCACCCTAAGGGACTTAGTTTCTTCAAACACAATTAGGTTGTAAAAATAATCCATAGGGTCTTTCAGTCCCTTAGAGAGTATGTGTATGAATAAAGTGAACATGAACATTATTTTGACATTTGGTCAAATCCAACCAGGTGAGCGATACAGGCCCCATGGGCCTCTTGTTTTCGTTTGTACTCGTGGGTGTCCAGCAATTCAATGTTTATCATCTTTGAGATTCGGATTTCCTTCTTGCCGCGGTCTCTTGAAGGAACCATGACAGCATTGTTGATCTTCACTGGCGATTTCATCTGAGCTGCGTTGCTGAACATGGGATGTTTTTCAGGCGAGAAACAGACCATTCTGTAGAAATCATCCTTTACTTGGACTGTACCGTTGAAGTATCGAACATTTGTCTTGCTGGTAGAGACATCGGTAATTTCATGCACATAGCCTGTTATTGGCGCAGAGTCGGTCTGACCGGTATCAAATTTGCGCTTTTGATTTGCCATTGTCGATTTTCGATGCGCTGCTGAAATGTTGCCAGATGAAGATGGAACGGAAAAGCGCGGGATTCACGTTGACATGCACAAACGATCGGGAACCTTCGGATTTCCGTAATTTGGCGTAAACGAGAGAAAGGGAGAACTGTTTAAACATTCTAACGTGATTATAATGCATGGTCTAAACGAAACATGATTGATGGGCCTAGTCTAGTTTTCAAAATGCTGTGATTTAGAGTTATTTCCCTTGGAAACACAAAAGCATTCCATCGGACAAAATATATCAGAGATTGAAAAACCGGAAACGCTAAGTGGTTACGTCGGAGTGTTCTAAAAATAGTTCACGTGAGCTTCGGGTGGCAATGTTGCTTTTTGAAAAACTCTTTCATATTCTTCTTTTGATATAACCATAAATGGATCTACTTCATTTTCTGATTTTTTAACAATTCCGATCTGGGTACTGTCACCTTAGGCCTACTCCTCACCTAGTTACACATGGGAGGAAAACTTTGATATGTAATATAATAATAATATATAGTAATTTTCAGATGGCGTGGGCACAATTTTTGGAAGAACAAATAATGTTATGATCGATATGTTAATAAAAGAAAATGCAATTCCGGTTTTGAATGTATGGGGGGGGGGGGGGGGGGGGGGGGGGGGGAATAGGTAAAAATGCTTATTTCATGCTTGCAAAAATCATAGTTAAATATCTTAATAGGAAAACTGGTCATATCAGACCATGATATGATGTTTTGTTTTATATTTGCAAAAATAACCTGTTTAAACTAATATACTTAAAAGTAGTTAGTCAAGAAAAAACACCAGGTTCCTCTTCCGTCAGCAAGGACAATGAAGGAGTTTCCAATCTCTCTGAAATGTGTCTCTGCTGGTCCTAATGTGTGTAGCAGTGACTGGTTACAGCAAAAGAAAAACTTTCACAATACCAAAAACAATAGAAACTACCATTATATTTAGCTGAAAAATGTTGAGATACTATATAGCCTATATTACATAGGTCCATTCGAATTTGGGCCTGATCCAGAAAACAAAATGGCCGACAGGCATCCATCTTTGATTTTGGTAGCTCTAGTCTGTTATCGCTATTTCTTGGAAAGTACTGAAAGGATTTTTCTCATACTTCCTATGTAGGTTCCCCTTGGTCCCTAGTTGTGCCCATTTGATTTTGGGCCTGGTCCAGAAACATAATGGCTGACAGGCTGCCATCATTGATTTTGACTATTGAAGTATGTTATATGTAGGTCCCCCTTGTTTTATTATAAGGAAGGAATATAGTGGGCCTGATTCAGTCACCTGCTAATGTTTTGTAGGACTGTCAATTAACTAATTTGTGAATGTGAAGCTGGTTGTTTTCGAGATACCGTATTTGACCCAATGTGCACCCAAGGCACTTCAAAATAAGGAAAATTGGACATTCAAATTTTGTGGTAGCTACAATACCAGAAGCAATGAAGCTGTTGTTCCTTTGTCAGTGTAAGTAACCTGGCATAAACTTGTCAATTTCAGAGCTTTAATCAGCATTGACTTAATTTTAATAAGTGAAATGTATTTATCAAACTAACTATCCTTTGCATACCTTATATGTTTTGATATGTCAGAAATGAAAGGGGATTGGTGCCTATATGGACAAAGGCACTTGATGGAGCAAATATGGTAGATTACTGGTAAAGAAATGCAGTAGCTTATATATCCTTTTATAATAAACTTGACAGAAAGTACATAAAACAAGACAGTTGTTTTTGCAAAAGCCACAAATTTAATTCTATGAGGATTTGGAGAACATCAAGCATGGCAAATACATTTTTCATTCAAAATGAGATTGATATACATTTTTACTGAAATGGTAGGCAGTGCATCAGGTGGTTCACCTATGAGACAATTGATCTACCAAGGACAAAGGTACATTCCTTTTGTTATTTTGTATCTTGACAAAAATGAGGAATTTTTGTACCTAGTCAGATTAGGGTATACATAAGAGAATCCTGAACCAATCATTTTTATGGATGTTAAAGTAATCATTTACATTTTAAAGAAACACCTTAAAAGCCTTATGGGCAATAAGTGGTTGACTTAGAATATTAGAACATACAGCCTCCATTTAATGTAGAGAGTTTACGAGCATTTACTGCTGTAGCAGTGCCCCTCTATTATCTCCTTACGTAGGCTGTTAACAGTGCACCTCGGGTATTTACATTTTGCTTAAGTTCATTGTGCAATGTAGAGAGTGAGTTTACGAGCATTTACTGCTGCGGCAGTGACTCCTCTACTATATACTTACCCAGCTGGCTCACAGTTTACCTAAATAGGCATTTGTATGCACATGGTAACCATAATTTCTTTTTATATACAGTATATTGTAGCAAAAAAGTTTGTTGAAAAATAGTGCTGAAGATTACAGTTGAGAAACATCCATAAAAGTACTATTCAGGACTTAATTTCTCAAATATTTTTTTCCCCTGATAACATCAGTTATATTTTCAAACTTCAAATATTAATGATATTTTCGTGAAAAAAGAACATTTCAGTAGAGTCTAGTGAACCATAAACATATCAGTTGTCAAGTCATGGATATTTCATAGAATCTGTAGTAAATCATAAACATTTGAGTTTGAGTCTAAAAGCATTTCCCAGTGAACCATAAACATATTTCTGTAGAATGTATAGTGAACCATAAACAAACATTTCTGTAGAGTCTCAGTAAACCAATAACATTTCAGTAGGATCTAGTTATAGTAAACCAATAACATTTCAGTAGATTATAGATATAGTTAACCAATAACATTTCAGTAGATTCTAGTTATAGTGAACCGATAACATTTCAGTAAAATCTAGCTATAGTGAACCAATGACATTTCAGTAGGCTGTATCTATAGTGAACCATAAGCATTTTAGTATTTTTTTTTGTTTTTTGTTTGTTTAACGTCCTATTAACAGCCAGGGTCATTTAAGGACGTGCCAGGTTTGGAGGTGGAGGAAAGCCGGAGTACCCGGAGAAAAACCACCGGCCTACGGTCAGTACCTGGCAACTCGCAACCCAGAGGTGGAGAGCTAGTGATAAAGTGTCGGGACACCTTAACCACTCGGCCACCGCGGTCCCTTAGCATTTTAGTACATACCACATACATCTCTGTTAGAATCTCATTGAACCAAAAATATTTCAATAGAGCATTATGATGTGTGTAGTATAATGTACAATGATTTCACAAATATAACAGAAGTATATTTACTTCAGTCTACAATAAATCATGCACATGGTAATGCATGGTCAATAGAGAGGTTTACTTCAATAAAAATTTTTGAAACATATCATATTGATGAATTTCTTAAGTGATGGTCGTGCAAGATTGTCATGAAGATACTGAGTAAGACAATAAGTATGATTGATTGTTTCATGTCACTAGACATTACTGTGTAAGTATATGTTTAACAGCCATGTAGCGTTAAAGGTTCAAAGTGTTCGGCACCAGTGTAAAATCCAATTTTGTCATCAGTGGAGTTTCAAAGTGTCCAGCACAGCTTGGAGTTCAGAGTGACAGATGCAGTTCTAGATCACATTTTCTCACCAGTGAAGCTTTTAAAGTGTCCAGCATACTCAGCACAGTTTCGAGTCAGTTCAGAGTGACTGATGCAGTTTTCTAGATCACATTTTCTCATCAGGGCAGCTTTAGTGCCCAACACAGTTGTGAGTTCTAAATGACTGATAAGTTCTAGATTACATTTTGTCATCGTTGGAGTTTTAAAATGTCAATCAAAGTTGTGAGTTCTGGGAGCGAAATCAATTTTCCATCACTGGAACTTTATTGGTTCAGAGTGGTCAATGCAGTTGTGAGATCAGAATTTCATTACTGGGGAAAGTCCACCACAGTGTAGATATTAAATCTGGCTTCTAATGACATTTGTTTAATATCAATATTCATAATAACATTCACAGTGTTTCGTTACTATAAATAACACCCTTTGTTTTGAGTCCAAAGCATTACTAGATTAGTTATTCTAAAACTTACACAGCATTTCATGGCATATCTTCTACTGCATATATTCAACAATGAGCCCTGAGGTATGATAATATGCGGAAAGCTATATTATTTTTCAGACAATTCTAATACATATATAAAGTACTGTCATAGTCCTGTTTACAGTAATAGTCCCAATCACTCACTATGATTACGACACACAGCAGATGTGCTATTACTCTTGGGCTTATTGCAGAATAAATACAGTAAATGTTAATCTGACTAATTCTGACTAAACATGCACTTTATCATAGTGCTAGGGGCATCCCTAGCAGTATGAAACCCACCAACCCTGGAGGCCCGGATATGTTATGCATTACCTCCATTTTACCTATATTTTAAAAAGATTATTTCCGAAATACATTGCCAAACCATGATGGACAGTATTAGTCATTTGTTGGTCATTTCTTTCAATGTGAAAGCCTTCAAGTTTAAAGCATTCATCAGAAACAGTTTGTTTCAGTTTTGTTTCTGCTAAAGCTAAAACATCAGCACCTATAATATTGTAATCACTTTTGATATCTGTGTGATGTAATGGGAGTGACCTAACATTTAGGAAAGCAACTGTCAATGTGCATGGTGAAAGAGTGTATGGTGGAATGTAACACAAGTCCATACTAGCCTCTGACCGTAGTCTTTCCATTTCTTCAGTAACTGAATGATCTACGGATATCTTTTCGTCCTTCAAATTCAATAAATACAAGTCTGACAAATTTCTAACACGACTTAATGCTGCATAGTGCATGTGAGGTTGTTTTCTTGGAGAAGTCATGTCCACAACAACTTTTTTCAAAGTACATCCTTGTGATTTATGAATAGTTTTTGCAGCTGCTGGTCGCAGTGGAAATTGTATCCTTAAGAAAGATTTTCGGTTGTACATGAAATTACGCTGAGTATCAAATATGGGAGTTCATGTATTGAGAACATCTTGCGAACGCAAGTGGCTATAAGTCCTCCTTGTGTCTATTCCTGTTGAGTCATCTTCAAACTGAACCCATATAATGCTTGGACGGTCAGTGTTCACTTGCTTGAAGTCAATTTTTCGTACATGGCAGCACGCACCATTCACTAATCCATCTGCAATATTTAGATTAACAGTGATTTCATATGGCATACCAACAGCAATTGGGACATCATTCACAAGCCCAGCAGTATTAGTCGTACTGACATTTTGGAGTGCTTGTATCAGTCGGTATTTGACAGTTGTAGGTATATCACCAACAACGGTATCAAGTGCTGGCACTCTTGACTTTTGTAGTTGAAGCAAGGTCAAATACACCCCTATTGAAATCATCAACTTGCTTATTTGTGGTGAATAGATGTGGTGCATCTCTGGGGTAATGTTCATCAGTAGGTTTGATCATTCTTGATTTCAGAACTACAATATCATCATCTGACATGTTGCCATTTTCCAATGAACACATTCTGTTCAGGAGTTCAGCAAATTGTTTGTCATCTTTTTGACGCAATATTTCAGTTAATTCATGGATACTAAATACACATGTAATGCCTTCCAAAGATTGGTAGCAAGAGGACCCATTTGTTCGTCTAAATCTGCAAAAATCCATTTGTCCATAACAGGTTTCAATTGATACAAGTCACCTATAAGTATTACACTGACTCCACCAAATAATTGTCTCTGGTTTCCCTTAATTGTTTGTAGACATTCATTTATAAGTGACAGCATCTTATTCCCAACCATTGATACTTCATCTATGATGACAACAGACAGATCTCTATATTTAACCCTTAAGGAATTCAGAGTGTCAGAATCAACATGGTAGTTTCGGTAACCACGATTTGGTAGAATTTTGAATGCAGCATGTATGGTAGTACCATCAATAGTATGTGCTGCTTTTCCATTAGGAGCACATAGCAGAACTTTAGAGTTGTCAGGATTTTCACCTTCCTCTGAACAAAGATGCCTTTTTAATGCTTGATACAATGCCTTGATACCAACAGATTTCCCGACTCCTGCACCACCAGTTAGAAAAGCATACAATGGCTCATCTTTTGTTTTCCCTCTGCTTAATGTTAAAATGTCTCACAAGTGCAAGATATTCTATATTTGGCAATAAAGTAGTTGAATGTTCTATTAATGGTACAGATTGTGATATTCCAAGGTCAACACCAATATCGTATTGCTGATGTGCAGCAGTTTCTGGTTTGTAGTATACAAACTGTCTGCTTTCATGTGAACCTTGTTCATCTTCATGCTCAACATGCTGGGTTAATGGTGCAATCTGGTCAAATTCTCCATCAAGGTCCTCATGAGCTCTTGGCATCGCGCTATCAAGTTCATCGGTATGATGTTCGTATTCAGCAGACTTGGAATCTACAATAACTCTGACATGGTGATAGTGATCTTGGCATGTTTCAAATGCTCCTAGGAACTCTTTTTCCTCGTTCCTCCATGGGAAGAATAGCAGCAGCTGTTCTCTGTAGTGATTTTCACTGTCAGTTTTAACACTGTACCGAACATACCGAATAACTTTCCGAAGTTTTCTGCGCCTGATGATGATACCATTAGGTAATACAAGTTCTTTCCATTTTTTTGAAGGGTCTTGATCTTCTTCAATTTCACTTTCAGATGTGATAACGTCATCATCATTGGTATCTTCAACCGACACCTTCTTTTTTGGATATGTTATATCGAGTTCAGCAACATAGTCTGCTAGACACATTTTGTTTAGTTGCTTAGGGCGCTTGGCATATCTTTTCACAACGTTGTCACTTTCAATGTCAGTTGAATCTGGAGGTAATGACTCTAATGCATCTTTTTGCTTAAGAAGAAATGTCCGCTCTGATGAGTTTGATGTATTGATAAAGACAACATCTCTTGATGCCTTTGTGAGAGGAAGTTGCAAGGCTAGATAAGCTGCCTCCTCTGCTGAAATTTCAACACTGTTCAGAAACTTGTTTCCAATATGGCGTACTTAACGCTTGATATTCATGTTGCCTTTACGGGCCTCTTTGCATGCTTCGTCAAGTAAAAGACTCATTCCTCTCTGTGATTTACCAATGTAAGATACAATATACAGAGCACAGGCGTATGGGTCTACTACATATTGTAGATCATGATTTGCTTTCCATGCCTCCATTAAAGATGTCATATATGGATTAATCCGAACTTGACTTGGTTTTCTCTTCAAAAACACCTTTGGAGATTTAAGTGATGATCTGATACACAAGATATATTCTTGTTCTGATATTTCTGCTACCTCAGTGAGGAAATCCTCAAAAGTCAAAAGTTCAGTTTCTTTTAATTTTGTAATTTTTTCTTGAATTTCTGAAAATTTCTTTTTCAACTTTGCATTTTCTTCATCTAGAGGTTCTAAAACCATTGTTCTAGGCATAGGTGGTAGAGGGAGTCCAAATCTGCATACAGGTTTTCCCTTTTTTCTACAAGTTTTTGAATGCTTGTGAGTCTGAATGTCAACAAGAGATGACAAATGGTCAACATTTGCTTGACACGACGTATACTTGTCAACAAATTCAGCTATCTTGTCATCTGAATCTACTTTGTATTTAGGAGCATCTTGGATCCACATTAGCATGTGTGTATGAGATGAGCCTCTATGTTGAAATTCAACACGGTAGAAGAGTCCTTCAGTATTCCAAGAGGAGCATGATCAGATTTCAAAACTGTGTTGATGAATTGCTGAACACGATTGCCAAAATATCTCGTACAAGTTACTGGATCTTTTTGTACTAGACGTGTTTTATCAACCTATGTCATGTTACTTATTTGGTCATCCGCGTATGTGATTTTATCATTTAATTCTTCAAGGATGTTCAACAGATCATGCCATCTGGTGTCACCTGCAGACAGAGAACTAAACCAAGTTGGTAGTCCAAGTTGTCTTATCATCGCGAATACTTCTGTTTTTCTTTTTAGTTCACCTGAGACGAAGTCTCAGTTGACCTATTGCAATCGCCTTTTGTCCGGCGTCGTGCGTCGTGCGTCGTCCGTCGTGCGTCGTAAACAATTTACATTTTCAACTTCTTCTTAAAAACTGCTGAACTAAATTCAATGGAATTTTACAGGAAGCTTCCATGGCTGAGGGTGAACCAAATTGTGAATTATATGGTCCCCACCCCCAGGGGCCTGAGGGGCGGGGCCAAAAAGGGTCAAATTGACTAAAACTTCAAAAATCTTCTTCTCTACTCTCAGATAAGGTGGAATCAAACACTCTTCATAGATGAAAGGGTCTTAAGGTGCTTTACCACAATTGTGAATTTCATGACCCTGGGGTCTCATGTTTGCCCCTGGGGAGGGGGTAAACTTTACTATAGTTTATATAGGGAAATCACATTTTTGACTATTATTTGTTGGATTTGTATTGGAATTCATTCTAACTTGTATCAAATTATCAGCATGGGATGACAGTTTGATGGTATGTACATGTTGGCCCTAGTTGACTCCCAGGGGCTGGTGGGCGGGGCCAAAAAGGGTAAAATTTACAAACATTTAAAAAAATCTTCTTCTCTACTCTTAGATATGGTAGAATCAAATACTCTTCATAGATGGAAGGATCTTAAGGTGCTTTACCAAAATTGTGAATTTCATGACCCTGGGGTCTCACGTTTGCCCCTGGGGAGGGGGTAAACTTTACTATAGTTTATATAGGGAAATCACATTTTTAACTATTATTTGTTGGATTTGTATTGGAATTCATTCTAACTTGTATGAAATTATCAGCATGGGATGACACTTTGATGGTATGTACATGTTGGCCCTAGTTGACCCCCAGGGGCTGATGGGCGGGGCCAAAAAGGGTCAAATTGACTAAAATTTCAAAAATCTTCTTCTCTACTCTCAGATATGGTAGAATCAAATACTCTACATAGATGGAAGGATCTTAAGGTGCTTTACCAAAATTGTGAATTTCATGACCCTGGGGTCTCATGTTTGCCCCTGGGGAGGGGGTAAACTTTACTATAGTTTATATAGGGAAATCACATTTTTGACTATTATTTGTTGGATTTGTATTGGAATTCATTCTAACTTGTATCAAATTATCAGCTTGGGATGACAGTTTGATGGTATGTACATGTTGGCCCTGACTGACCCCCAGGGGCTGATGGGCGGGGCCAAAAAGGGTCAAATTAACAAAAATTTTAAAAATCTTTTTCTTACAGCCCAAATAAGGTAGAATTAAATACTCTTCACAGATCGAAGGGTCTTAAGGTGCTTTACCATAATTGTGAATTTCCTAGCCCTGGGGTCTTGCGTTTGCCCCATGGGAGGGGATACACTTTACTATAGTTATAGGGAAATCACATTTTTGACTATCATTTGTTTTATTTGTTTTGAAATTCATTCTTTCATTCACATTTACTGAAATATTTCAAAAATCAGGTGACCGTTGAGGCCCATGGGCCTCTTGTTTCTAAGTACGGTGGAGAATTCCTGAGAGTTCTGAATATGTAGAATCCTTCATCAAGGTTGACTAACTTGTTCATTTGTGTTGGATTTAGAGCATCTGCAGCAGTCACATTTTTCTCTTTACTTTTGCATCTCATGAGAGCCAAATAAACCTAGTCAGAAATTTGCTTCATCTGGATTTTTTTCATTTTGAAAAATAAATTTGGCACAGAATTGGCAGCTCTTCTGTCAATATTTCTAAGTTCCCATTTGACAATGTCGCTATAGTGAACCTTAGCATCTCTTTGATAATTTTGTGTGCGTCTTTTACCACAAAATATGGAAGGGAAGGATAACTCTTCTTTATCTGAGTATAAGCTCAGAGGATGCTGACCTTCACCTGGAGCAAATGTGTACATAGAATCATTTTATGGACATATTGGTTCTATTAATGTGTCAGCATTTCCAATTACCTTGTCTTCATCAGATATTTCACTGAATGTATCAGAATCATTACCCTCAATATCTGATTCACCATCTTGTACAGTAGATTTTTCAACAAATGTATGAATGATTTCTTTGGCACCCTTATTAATATTTGATAACCACTCTTTATCAATTTCGACACCAGACTCCTGCTAACTCCTGTACAAATCACCATTTTTGAACAGTCAATGTAAAGCAGCCATAACTTGGTTTGGTCATACGTTTTCTCTGAATTCACATTTTTAGCTCACCTGGTCCGAAGGACCAAGGTGAGCTTATGCCATACCGTTGCGTCCGTCCGTCCGTCAACAATTGACTTCTTCTCCATAACCACCGAATTAGAATTTCAACACATTTTGTCAGAAGCATCCCTATGGGGTATGGACTCAAAATTGTACAAATGGTGGTGCTGACCCCCCCCCCCCCCAGGGGTCTGAGGGGCGGGGCCAAAAGGGGTCAATTTGGCTCTATTAGTATAAACGACTTCTCTGAAACCAAGCAAAGGCTATTGCTCCCATTTGCCTGGTAGTATCACTATGGGATAAAGATTCAAAATTGTACAAATGGTCGGGCTGACCCCCTGGGGGCCTGAGGGGCGGGGCCAAAATGGGTCAATATACCTATATTGATATTAACGACTTCTCTGAAACCAAGCAATGGATATAGCTCACCTTGCCCTGGTAGCATCACTATAGGGAGGGGACTCAAAATTGTACAAATGGTGAGGCTGACCCCACGGGGGCCTGAGGGGCGGGGCCAAGAGGGGTCAATTGGGCTATATTGATATAAACGACTTCTCTGAAACCAAGCAATGGATATTGCTCATATTTGCCTGGTAGCATCCCTATGGGTTGGAGATTCAAAATTGTACAAATGATTGGACTGACCCCCTTGGGGCCTGAGGGGCGGGGCCAAATGTGGTCAATTGGGCTATATTGATATAAACAACTTCTTCTCTGAAACCGAGCAATGGATATCGCTCATATCTACCTGGTAGCATCACTATTGGGTGGGGATTCAAAATTGTACAAATGGTGAGGCTGACCCAACGGGGGCCTGAGGGGCGGGGCCAAGAGGGGTCAATTTGGCTAAATTGACATGAACAACTTCTCCTCTGAAACCAAGCAATAGATATTGCTCATATTTGACTGTGAGCATCCCTTTGGGGTTGGGATTCAAAATTGTACAAATAGTGGGGCTGAGAGGCGGGGCCAAAAGGGGTCATTTTGGCAGAATTGACATTAACAACTTTTTCTCTGAAACTAAGCAATGGATATCTCTAATATTTGACTGGTAGCATTCCCTTGGGTTAAGGATTGAAAATTAAACATGACGGGGCCAACCCCCTTGGAGCTGAGGGGCGGGGCCAAAAGGGGTCAATGAGGTTTAATTGATATACACAACATCTCCTCTGAAACTAAGCAATGGATATCACTCATTTGTATGGTAGCATGGTCATGGGATGGGGATTCAAAATTGTACAAATTTTAGGGTTGACCCCACCAGGGGGCTGAGTGGTGGGGCCAAAAGGGGTCAATTTGGCTAAATTGATATGAACAACTTCTTCTCTGAAACAGCTCATATTTGACTGGTAGCATTCTTTTGGGTAAGGATTCAAAATTTTATAAAAGAAGGAACTGACCCCCCCCCCCCGGGGTGCAGAGGGCGGGGTCAAAAGGGGTCAATTGGTTTAAACAACTTTTCTGAAACTAAGCCATGGCTATCACTCACATTTGTATGGTAGCATCCCTATGGGGTTGTGCCAAAAGTCAGTTTCATTTTATGGATTAATGCATTTTTTGGCATAAAAACCTCACATTCCCATATAAAATGCCTATAATATATTGACATAGCAATACCAAATGACAAATATACTTAATCATCATTCTTGTTTCATATTTCATGAAATCCAGGTGAGCGATACAGATCCTCTGGGCCTCTTGTTTGTAAGACATTTTTCTTTTTAATTTAACTGGTATGGAAGTTTTTTCAAACTGATGTGGCAATGCTTTAATGGTTGGCTTTATGTCGACTGTTACATTTACTACATTGCCACGAATACTTAACTGTCCACCTCTGGGAAGTTCACGCATTTGCATGAAAGAAATTCGTCATGCAACTAATCTTTCTTCAAGTGGATGCAAGTCTAATTCTGCTGGCTTATCAGGGAAAGACATTTTATTTGCAGTTGATAAAGAGGGCATTTTTCTACTACTTATGGAAGTTTGGCAAGTTCTACACAACCATTCTTTGTCATGCTTTGATTTGTATCCACTGACACATTTCAGGAAAAGATCACTATGGCAAATATTATCATTTATTTCTGCGACAGAATGTTTAAACCATGTTTGATGACAACTTGTACAAACATAGACTGGACCTTCTGATATCACTTTGTGGAATCTGTCAATAATAACATTCAAACTTGTTCCTTTTTTGTATCCAGCCTCTTTCAACTTAAACATAGGGTCCTTTCTTTGTTGTTCCTTTGATATTTTCGCTGCCTTTCTTTCTTTCAATTTTTTTTTACCAAAATCTGCCTAAATGACTGTTTTGCAATTCTTTCTTTCTCTTGGTAAAATTTTGAATTTCTAGCTTTTCTGTTACTTTCAAGTCCAGTTTTTCTTTCATTTGTTTGATAAATTTCATCAGTTCTCCATTTCTGTTTCATTTTTGCTTCCTTTAGTCTAAAGCTTTCATCAGTCCTACTTTTCTGTTAACTTTGAAGCTCATTGTTTTCTTTCTGATGTTCGGTACTTCTCATCAGTTCTCAATTTTTGTTTTATTTTTGCTTCCTTTAGTCTAAAGCTTTCATCAGTCCTACTTTTCTGTTTACTTTGAAGCTCATTCTTTCTTTCTTTTACTCTGTAGCTGTTATTAGCTCTTATTTTCTGTTTACTTTGAAGCTCTTTCTTTCTTTCTTTCTGATGTTCGGTACTTCTAATCAGTTCTCAGTTTTTGTTTTATGTTTGCTTCCTTTAGTCTAAAGCTTTCATCAGTCCTACTTTTCTGTTTACTTTGAAGCTCATTCTTTCTTTCTCTTACTCTGTAGCTGTTATTAGCTCTTATTTTCTGTTTACTTTGAAGCTCTTTCTTTCACATGTGCGATATTTTTCATTCAATCTCTGCTTCCGTTTGTATTCTCTGTTGTTAATTTTTTTCCTCCTGATTTCAGTTTCTTCCTTCATTTGTTTATATTCATGACCTTCACTTGTTCTTTTAATATCCAATGCTTGTAATCTTTTCAAATTTATATCCTTTTGATTTTTGAAATATTTCTGTAGAAGTCCCAATCTATTTTGATTATTTTCTGTGTAATAACTTGCTGTATTTCAGGAGTAATATGTATGTCCAGGGGTTGAATTTCAAATTGTTCTTTTGCTGTTAAGTTGAGGCTTTCATAAAACTTGATCATGTACTCAAGTTCTATATCAGAAAGAACAAAGCACAGCTTTCCCTTTTCGCGCATCTAGGAAGTCATTACCATGAGGATGTGAATGGAAGAAGTGAAAGTGTCCTTCACCAGTTTTCCAAAATGCTGATGTTATAGAGCCTATTGTTATCAAGCCCATGGAGTGGTGTTCAAACATTGCACAAACAGCAGATTGAAGAGATAGTAAATTAAAATTGTTGTTTATATTGTAGATGGTTCCAACAATAATATTTAGTTTTTCAATGCTACATCTATGTGATCAAGTATTAATGACCGATGGAAGGTCTTCAAATTGCAATAAATAAGACCTGAAGTTACCATTTCTTTGGAGATCAGATATCACGGTATGATAGAGTTCATCTCCCTTTTGTAAAATTTCGTCAAGGACACTGGTTGTAAAAGATTTAAATGAGAATTGCATGTACATTGACGGCCTCTTGAAACACTTGGAAATATACTATCTGACTGAGAATAACTTGCGAAAACATTCAGCTATTTTGCATTATTCTGCTCCCTTAGATTAGATAATTGTACTATTCTTTCCTGAATTTGTACTGCCATTTCATCAGTAATCAACACAGGTTTTTTTCTCTAACTTTCGTTTCTTAACATTTGAACAGGTGCTGTGCCTACACTTCCGTTTCGCTGTTTGTTGATTACCTTGAATGTGACCGAAATCAGGAGATTGGTTTGTTTCATGTAACAACTCTTTCTGTACAATCTTTACAATGCGGTTACCACTTTTCTCTTTTTTTAGCCCACCATCATCAGATAGTGGGCTATTCAAATCGCCCTGAGTCCGTGGTCCGTCGTCCCTCCGTCCGTAAACAATTCTTGTTATCGCTATTTCTCAGAAAGTACTGAAGGGATCTTTCTGAAATTGCATATGTAGGTTTCCCTTGGTACCTAGTTATGCATATTGCGTTTTGAGACGAATCGGAAAACAACATGGCCGACAGGCAGCCATCTTGAATTTTGACAATTGAAGTTTGTTATCGCTATTTCTGAGAAAGTACTGAAGGGATCTTTCTCAAATTTCATATGAAGGTTCCCCTTGGTGCCTAGTTATGTATATTGCGTTTTGAGACCAATCGGATAACAACATGGCCGACAGGCAGCCATCTTGGATTTTGACAATTGAAGTTTGTTATCGCTATTTCTGAGAAAGTACGGAAGGGATCTTTCTGACATTTCGTATGTAGGTTTCCCTTGGTGCCTAGTTATGCATATTGCGATTTTAGACCATTTGGAAAACAACATGGCCGACAGGCAGCCATCTTGGAT
Source organism: Pecten maximus (assembly GCF_902652985.1). Taxonomy (NCBI): domain Eukaryota; kingdom Metazoa; phylum Mollusca; class Bivalvia; order Pectinida; family Pectinidae; genus Pecten; species Pecten maximus. Next base: position 8,575,528 of record NC_047032.1, read on the forward strand.
TTTGACAATTGAAGTTTGTTATCACTATTTCTGAGAAGTACTGCAGGGATTTTTCTGAAATTTCATATGTAGGTTTCCCTTGGTGCCTAGTTATGCATATTGCGATTTTAGACCAATTGGAAAACAACATGGCCGACAGGCAGCCATCTTGAATTTTGACAATTGAAGTTTGTTATCACTATTTCTGAGAAAGTACTGAAGGGATCTTTCTGAAATTTCATATGTAGGTTTCCCGTGGTGCCTAGTTATGCATATTGCGTTTTGAGACCAATCCGAAAACAACATGGCCGACAGGCAGCCATCTTGGATTTTGACAATTGAAGTTTGTTATCACTATTTCTGAAAATGTACAGAATGGATCTTTATGAAATTTCATATGTAGGTTTCCCGTGGTGCCTTGTTATGCATATTGCGTTTTGAGACCAATCTGAAAACAACATGGCCGACAAGCAGCCATCTTGGATTTTGACAATTGAAGTTTGTTATCACTATTTCTGAGAAAGTACAGAATGGATCTTTCTGAAATTTCATATGTAGCTTTCCCGTGGTGCTTAGTTATGCATATTGCGTTTTGAGACCAATCTGAAAACAACATGGCCAACAGGCAGCCATCTTGGATTTTGACAATTGAAGTTTGTTATCGCTATTGATGAGAAAGTACTGAAGGGATCTTTCTCAAATTTCATATGGAGGTTCCCCTTGGTGCCTCGTTATGCTTGTTGCATTTTGAGATCAATTGGAAAACAATATGGCCGACAGACCGCCGTCTTGGATTTTGACAATTGAAGTTTGTTATCTCTATTTGTCAAAGTACTGAATGGATCTTTCTCAAATTTCATAAGTAGGTTCCCCTTGGTCCCTTGTATTGCATTTTTGGACCAGTCTGTCCTGAAAACAACCTGGCAAACAAACAGCCATTATCGTTAAATCTCAAATTTCTTATATAGCTAGGATTCCCTTGTTTGAAAAGTACTGGAGGGATGTCTCAATTTGTACAGATTAGTAAAATGAAGGGAAAAGTAGAGAAAAGATCAATCTGACATGGAACCTATGAAGATCATTCAATGGTGGGCGCCAAGATCCCTCTGGGATCTCTTATCATACGTAAAATCTAAGCAAAAGATGAAAATCGCTGCTGCTAACACTGTTAGTAACAGACCACGTGTTTGAACAACGACACTTCGATGTATTTCTTTCAGATTACAGTGCCTTTTTGTCACATATAAATCATATAATGTTACTGAGAAAATGGCATATTGATTATGTAAAAGAAACATCAAATCGATACGTGTGAATGCCTTTTCTTTGGCAGAGAAAAACACACAAACTCCATCTTACCTTCCAGTTTTGCAAGAATACCGTACTTCCGGTTTCAGCATCCGGTAACGAATTGGAGAGTTCGAATACCAGTATCCTCGGTTTTTTATCGATCATTTTAATTATTATTATTATTTTATTTTTATTAATCAATGCTTTTTTAAGCAAATAATACAGAACTATAACCTAAGAAAAATGACATTTACCAATTGTATTTGTGATATATTAATCCAGGGTTACGTAAGACAGTTTCCAAACTAAATGTTGCACTGCACATAAATATTAACAAGCTAATTAATTTCTTTTGTCCCTAACCCTCAGACAACACAGGCACAAGACCAATGAGTAATACAGAATGGAGTCCACAGCCATCAACACAAAAGATTTTCAAGAATTCACAAACATTCTTTTATTATGCTACACCCCTCAGGCAACTGACCATGGGGGTCAGACCCACCATTTATACAAAATTGGTTCCTCTTTACCCAAGGATGTTTCAGAACAAATATGGATCAAATCCCTTTAATTCTACAGAAGAAGGAGGATTTTAAAGAATTTGCTATATTTCCCCTATAGGGCCCCGCCCCTCAGGCCCCTGGGGGGCCAGACCAACCGTTTATACAAAATCGGTTCCCTTCACCCAAGGATGTTTCAGAACAAATATGGATCAAATCCCTATAATCCTACAGAAGAAGAAGGATTTTAAAGAATTTGCTATATTTCCCCTATTGGGCCCCTGAAGGGCCAGACCAACCGTTTATACAAAATTGGTTCCCTTTCACCCAAGGATGTTTCGAAACAAATATGGATCAAATCCCTTTAATCCTACGGAAGAAGAAGGATTTTAAAGAATTTGCTATTATTTCCCCTATTGGGCCCCGCCCCTCAGGCCCCTGGGGGGCCAGACCAACCGTTTATACAAAATTGGTTCCCCTTCACCCTAGGATGCTTCAGACTAAACATAGATCAAATCCCTTTATTCCTACAGAAGAAGAAGGATTTCAAAGAATTTGCTATATTTCCCCTGTTGGGCCCCGCCCCTAAGAGGCCAGACCCACCGTTTATACAAAATTGGTTCCCCTTTACCCAAGGATGCTTCAGACCAAACATAGATCCAATCCATTTATTCCTGCAGAAGAAGGATTTTAAAGAATATGCTATATTCCCCTATTAGGCCCCACCCCCAGGCCCCTGGGGGGCCAGACCCACCGTTTATACAAAATTGGTTCCCCTTCAACCAAGGATGTTTCAGACCAAATATGGATCAAATCCTTTTATTACTACAGAAGAAGAAGGATTTTAAAGAATTTGCTATATTTCCCCTATTGGGTCCCGCCCCTCAGGCCCCTGGGAGGCCAGACCCACCGTTTATACAAAATTGGTTCCCCTTCACCAAAGGATGCTTTAGTCCAAACATGGATCAAATCCTTCTATTCCTGCAGAAGAAGAATGATTTTAAAGAATATGCTATATTCCCCTATTGGGCCCCACTCCCCAGGCCCCTGGGGGGCCAGACCCACCGTTTATACAAGATTGGTTCCCCTTCACTCAAGGATGCTTCAGACCAAATATGAATCAAATCCCTTCATATCTACAGAAGGAGGATTTTAAAGAATTTGCTATATTCCCCCTACGGCCCATGGGGGGCCAGACCCACCGTTTATACAAAATTGGTTCCCCTTCACCCAAGGATGCTTCAGACCAAATATGGATCAAATCCCTTTATTCCTACAGAAGAAGAAGGATTTCAAAGAATTTGCTATATTTCCCCTATTGGGCCCCGCCCCTCAGGCCCCTGGGAGGCCAGACCCACCGTTTATACAAAATTGGTTCCCCTTCACCCAAGGATGCTTCAGACCAAATATGAATGAAATATCTTCATTTCTACAGAAGAAGGATTTTAAAGAATTTGCTATATTTCCCCTATTGGGCCCCGCCCCGAAGGCCCCTGGGGGGCCAGACCCACCTGTTATACAAAATTGGTTCCCCTTCACCCAAGGATGCTTCAGACCAAATGTGGTCAAAATCCACTGAGTAGTTTAGAACAAGTAGCGATTTAAAGGAAAAGTTGAGGGACGGACGACGGATGCTGCGCCATACCATAAGCCCTTCGGGCCAGGTGAGCTAAAAATTGTAGTTGCTACTCCTGCTTAGCGCTCAGCATATTTCAAGTGGAACGACTGGTTCGCCCGTTGTCAGCTGTTAATAGGACGTTAAACAAAATAAACCAAACCAAACCAAACAGTATAATGTGACCGGGTGGGGTGTCCTGCTGGGTGTCTTCGGCAGTATGCTTCAGTGAGGTAGCCCTTTAAATCGGCAAAAGTTCCGGCCTATCACAAGCAGACTTAACACGAACATACCGCAGCCTCCCAAAACACACATACGCACTCACCACAGGCTTGCATGTCGCACGCATAGGAGGCCGTCCTTAAATGACCTTAGCTGTTAATAGGACGTTAAACAAAATAAACCAAACCAAACCAATCTACATCAAACGTAAGGAGTTACTGCGCGTCATGAACAGAAGCGGAACCTGGGTTGTCAGTATAGGCTGGTGTACGACAAAATATACGAAGACGGGACCCTTTCCAGTCCAATCCGACATGAGAGGCGCTACGAACGCGTGGAGGCTGGACGCTCGTTACGAGTGCTCAGCTGGAATGTGAATTGAGGATTTCACAATAAAAATCGGCAAAAGGAATTTGTTGATTGTATTGTCAGTTCTGATATAAAGCTCCTGTCAGAGTACTGGAATACAGCTGAGACTGATTTTGACATTTCCCAGTTGCCAGATTTCAATATCAGGGCTTTCCTTGTTCCAGTGGCTCTGGTGTTGGGTTGCATAGCAATTGTATTAAAATATGGGTGCGAAATTTGTAATAAATAATATGTTATACTCTGAACTTGACAGATTACCACTTTAATTAATACGCAAATATTAAGAACTGTTAAATATTGGCTAAAATTACTTGAGACAGATAATTGCATTCTTAAAGTCTCCTATCACAAACAAAATCAACCAAACAAAACCAAATGTTATAGAGAAGAAATTTAAAGATTTCAGCTTATTTGATCCCTGTGACCTTGACCTTGATTGAAGGTCAAGGTCATTCATTTGAACCAACTTATTAGCCCCTCACCCCAGCATGCTACAGACCTAATATCAACTCCCTGGGACTCTTGGTTATTGCGAAGAAGTCATTTAAAGATTTCAGCCTATTTGATCCCTTTGACGTTGAATGAAGGTCAAGGTCATTCATTTGAACAAACCTGGTAGCCCTCCATCCCAGCATGCTACATACCAAATATCAACTCCCTGGGACTCTTGGTCATTGAGAATTCGTTTAAAGATTTCAGCCTATTTGTTTCCCTTTGACCTTGAATGAAGGTCAAGGTCATGCATTTGAACCAACTTGGTAGCCCTTCATCCCAGCATGCTAGACACAATATCAACTCCCAGGGCCTCTTGGTTATTGAGCATAATTCATTTAAAGATCTAAGCATTTTTTTTAACAATGTGACCTTGAATGAAGGTCAAGGTCATTCATTTGAACAAACTTGGGAGCCCTTCACCCCAGCATGCTACAGGCCAAATATTGGATCTCTTGGTTATTGAGAAGTTGTTTAAAGGTTTTGGCCTTTTTGACCCCTGTGACCTTGAATAAAGGTCAAGGTCATTCATTTGAACAAACTTGGTAGCCCTTTATCCCAGCATGCTTCAGACCTAATATCAACTCCCTGGGACTCCCGGTTATTGACATGTCTTTTTAAACGATTTTGCCTTTTTGTCCCTTGTGACCTTGAATGAAGGTCACAGTGGTTCTTTTGAACAAACTTGGTAGCCCTTCTTCCCAGCATGCTACAGACCCAATATCAACTTCCAGGGACTCTTGATTATTGAGAAGAAGTCGTTTAAAGATTGCAGCCTATTTAATCCCTATGACCTTGAATGAAGATCAATGTCATTCATTTGAACGAACTTGGTAGCCCTTCACCCCAGCATGCTACAGGCCCAATATTAGGTCTCTGGGCATTTTGGTTATTGAGAAGAAGTTGCTTGAATGGAAAAGTTGACGCTGGACAGACAGCCGGACGACGGCCGGACGATGGACGCCGCGCCACGGCATAAGCTCACTTGCCCTTCGGGCAGGTGAGCTAAAAATCATTTAAACGTCTTATTGAAGAAAAACATGCATATAAACCATATATATATTTGCCTGTAGCATGCTAGAGTAAACACATGATCTCATTTTCAAGGTCACAGTAATCAAATCTACCAAAATAATTCAAGATGCAGGTGACCGTTAAGGCCCATGGGCCTCTTGGATAGTTTAGGTTTTTGCTCGAAAAGAAATATTTGACTTGTTATGCTGTTATAGAATGCAATTCAATTAAAACACAATTGATACCATCCAATAAAACATTTTTAACTGTAAATGGTTCATTGCACGTTATGCAGTGATCAGCCACATGATACCCAATAACTATGCAGTAATTATTGATATTTCATTTCCGGTGCTGAATTAACTATTTCATAACTATTACTCCTCGTAGTCGTTCTCGTTGATTTAGCATTGTTTTCCATCTTATTTACCCCATGCAGACGTTTAAGAACGGCGTTAGTTTAGCATTTCACCTTGGGGATACTCCCCTTGATATGACGTGAAAACTGTAAAATTATTCTAAACTAAGGGCGATATATTGCGGTGTCATCAAAATGAAATTCCACAAATAAACACAGAATCATATCGCCACATATGACTTCATACTTACTACGCTCGTCAATTTTCATGTTGGGACATTAAGTTGAGAGAAGCAAGAAGCAATTCTATAAATTTTGGTCCATCGTTACACGAGGGCCAACTCTCAGCCCATGAAGAAAAATGCAGTTTGGAGGAGGAAAAGTATTAAAATGGAGAGTAGATAATCGATTCTACAGAATTGTTTATTTGAGCCATTTGTACGCCTACAGGGTAGACAGATGCTCTGGAGAGACTTGTTTTTTTTAATATGTGGAAACATAATCGATGAAAACGGAATTCAATATTTTGCCGATCTCTCAAGAGGACTCAATTATGAAACGTCATATCCTTGTTTGATGAGAAACTCGAGCACGAATGTGTCGCTTATGGCGGATAAATGACCTAACAGCCATCGTCTTACTCTGGTTGCGGGATAAATACAATATTCAAGTTGTTTTTGTCTTTTTGCTACCACTTCGATCTAATATTGGGAAAATGTCATGAGATTACACGAGTCATCCTCATGAAGTGTCATTCTTTCAAGTGTTTTAAATAATCAACTTGTCAATATAGAAAGACAATTTATGGGAGTGGTTGAAAACGTTTCTTGTGTTTTGATATGAATGACCGTCGTCTCTTTCCATGATTCAGGAATTTGACCTGCACTAAATATTGTATTTGATTTATCTAGAATAAATTTAAAACAGCGAACGGGTTGATGTATCATTGAAAGAAATTTGCTTTTATATTACAGGTGTAATGGTTTTGTCAGCATTACAAAGTTAAAATTCCAAAAAAAAATGCGTGTCTGCGTGCGACATGCATGCGTGTGGTGAGTGCGTATGTGTGTTTTGGGAGGCTGCGGTATGTTCGTGTTAAGTCTCCTTGTGATAGGCCGGAACTTTACATTGAGGAACAATGAACTTGCCTTGGTAATGGCTGGCGGAATTTGCTCTACAATAAAAAGGGAAGGTCATAAGTACTTATTCTTTGATCCACATACACATGGCACTGACATGATGTCCAACAGTAACGGAGCTTCATTGCTTGCTTCATTTTCAACTGTGGAAGATATGGTTTCTTACATGGAATCTTTCTACAGTAGTCTGGGCATGTCTCGCCACACTCGATTTGAAGTGCAGTCTATTGCCATAGCTACTCAAGCTACTATCTGCCAACCACAAGCAACAAGTGAGAGACTAACTACTGGTGACAACAGCAGTTCCACATATGATAAAATGAGGAAATATTTTGAATCTCAAACTGAAATGTCATAAAAAAAAATAATTATGCAATGAAGTAACTAGGATCAATGAAACGCAATGGCAAACCAAGACAAGCCTAAAACAGTATCTTAAGAAATACAAGCAAATGCAAAGAACACATCAGGTATACAAGATGCAGGAAAATCATATGATAAACAAAGAAAACAAACTAAAAGAAGCATATTGCAAAGCAAAAAAAATTGAACAAGCATCCGATAGACAGAGGAAAGGGATTAAAAGATGTATACCTGAAAACAAACGAAAAGAACAGGCATCAGATAGACAGAGGAAAGGGATTAAAAGATGTGAACCAGAAAACAAACAAAAAGAACAGGCATCAGATAGACTGAGAAAAATTATAGCCAGACAATCAGATTTGTTTACTGAAATGGAACGAATTGCAAAGCAAATGCACAGGCGAAAGCAATCAAATTTGAGAAAAGAAAGAATAAGAAATAGTATATTTAAAGCCAAAAAAAGAATAGACCCACAAATTAAGATCCACGAAAAAAAAACTGAAGAAAGGTGTAACAATTTCGCATATCCAGCAGAAATTTCGGAAAACTATTGCGGATGGTCCTGTGTATCTGTGTACTTCCTGTCATCAAACATGGTTCCGGCACTCTGTTTTGGTTTGGTTTATTTAGTTTAACGTCCTGTTAACAACATGACCAAAACACATAAACTCGTTCAAAAGTGTGTCACTGGATATATATCTCGAAATGGCAAGGAATGGATGGAACTTAGACATGTAGACAGAAGAGCAGCCAACTCTGTACCAAATATTTTCTTTAAAATTAAAAAAAAATACAGGCAAAGCAAATATCTTATAAAGTTAATATTTCCATTAGAAGATGCAAAAGCAAAGAAAACAACATTACAGCTGCTGATGCATTAAATACATCCCAAATGAACAAGCTGGTGAATCTTGATGAAGGTTTGGTTTCGTTTATTTTATTTAACGTCCTATTAACAGCTAAGGTCATTTAAGGACGGCCTCCCGTGCGTGCGACATGCATGCGTGTAATGAGTGCGTATGTGTGTTTTGGGAGGCTGCGGTATGTTTGTGTTAAATCTCCTTGTGATAGACCGGATCTTTTGCCGATTTAGAGTGCTACCTCACTGAAGCATACTGCCGAAGACAAAAGGATTTTACATATTTCGAACATTGCGCAACTCGCCACCATACCTTGAGAAAAGAAAGGGTGTTTTTGCAATGATCAGACAACTTGGACTGCCAACATGGTTTGGTTCTCTATCTGCTGGTGATACTAGATGGTATGACTTGTTGAGAATTCTTGGTGAACTGAATGATGGAGTCACTTACACAGCAGAGCAATTGCAGAACATGACATGGCATGACAAAACAAGACTTGTGCAACAAGATCCAGTCACATGTTCAAGGCACTTTGACAATCGGGTTCTGCAATTTATCAACATTGTTCTGAAGTCTGACCATGCCCCACTCGGTGAACTTGATGACTACTTTCACCGTGTTGAATTTCAACACCGAGGGTCTCCTCATATACACATGCTGATGTGGATCAAAAACTCGCCAAAGCACAAGTCATCTTCAGAAAGTGAAATGGTCCAGTTTGTTGAAAAATACATCAGTTCCAGTGGAAATGTATCCGATCATCTCAAACCCCTTGTTGATATACAAACTCACAAACACTCCAAAACATGCAGGAAAAAAAGGAAAGGCTGAATGCAGGTTCGGTTTCCCATTACCTCCTTTGCCAAAAACATTGATCGTGGAACCACTTGATGAAGACCATGAGCACTTAAAAAAAGTATACTGAAGTACAGACTAAGTTAAATGAGCTGAAAGATTTGGCCAACATGTCATTTGAAGAGTTCCTGAATGAAATCAGTATGACACAAGAACAGTACATTCTTTGCATAAGATCTTCATTGAAAGCACCCAAAGTCTTCTTGAAAAGGAAGGTGTCTGAAGCCAGAATCAATCCATATATGCTGACACTTCTTGAAACTTGGGATGCTAACCATGACCTGCAATGGCATACATCAGCAAATCGCAAAGAGGTATGAACATTCTGCTGGATGAAGCATGTAAGGAAGCAAGAAAAGGCAATATGGATATCAAGCGTCAAGTCCGTCACATGGGCAACAAGTTCTTGAACAGTGTTGAAGTTAGTGCACAAGAGGCAGCATACCTTGTATTGCCACTTCCACTGACTAAAGCTTCCAGAGATGTTGTTTTTATCAACACATCTGAATCAAGTGAAAGGACATTTCTTCTCAAACAAAAAGATTAACTGGAACAGTTACCACCTGACTCTACAGACATAGAAGCTGACAATGTTGTGAAACGTTATTCAAAACGTCCAAAACAATTGCAAAATATGTGCTTAGCAGACTATGTCTCAAACTAGATATCAAATATCCCAAAAAGAAACATATTGATGATGAAGTCAATGATGATGAGGATGTGCCCCTTACTGAAAGTGATGATGAGATCAGTGATGCAGCAGAAAACTGTATTAGACTAGAACTGTGTAACGGCATTATCATCAAGCAAAGGAAAAACAGAAAAGTCATTCGATATGTCAGATATAATGTCAAAACAGACAGTGAAAATCACTATCGAGAAAAACTTCTGCTGTTCTTTCCCTGGCGGAATGAAAAACTTGATTTACTTGGAGGACATGACACATATGAAGCTCATTACAATCATGTGAAAAAAACAGTTGACTTGAAATGTTCCGAATATGAGCACCATGTACAGGAACTTGACGATGCATTGCAACGTGCTGAAGATGATCTGTCGGAACAATTCGATAAACTGGCACCTCAGACACAACATATCAATGAGGAAGACAAAGAATCTGAAACAACAAGCAGCAACAAGTTAATTTATTATAAACCTAATGCTGTCGTTCATGAACAATATGACATAGGCATAGATCTGGGTGTACCACTTACAGTTGTCTTGCCAGAACAAACATCAACCTTCCTCTCAAACAATGAGTTCTTGGACCGTGTAAGGAAATTGAACAGAGAGCAAAGGGAGTTTTTCAATCATGAAGACAAAAGATGAACCATTATATGCATTTCTGACTGGTGGAGCAGGAGTAGGAAAATGTGTTGTCATTAAAGCTCTTGAACAGGCATTAAGGCGCTATCGTTGTTCAGAAGAAGGCGAAAATCCAGAAAATTGCAGAGTTCTTCTTTGCGCACCGACTGGCAAGGCCGCTCACAACATCAATGGTACCACAATTCATGCTGCATTCAAAATCCTTCCCAATCGCAGCTTTGATAGCTATACAGTAGATTCTGACACGCTAAACACACTTCGTGTAAAATACAGAAATCTATCAGTTGTAACCATTGATGAAGTATCAATGGTTGGGAACAAGATGCTCTCCATACTAAATCATTGTTTGTAGAGAATCAAAGGAAATTCCATACAACTATTTGGAGGTGTCAGTGTTATTCTCATTGGAGATTTGTATCAATTAAAACCTGTCATGGATAGATGGATATTCCAAGATCTCCATGCAAATATGGGGCCTCTTGCTACAAACATCTGGAAATCACTGTTTACAGTTCATGAATTGACAGAAATCATGAGACAAAAAGATGACAAAGACTTTGCAGAGCTCCTCAACAGAATGCGCACTATGGAGAGTGATAAGTTGTCAGATAGAGACATTGCAACTTTGAAATCAAGACTAGTTACACCTCAGGATGAACTTTACCCACTACATGCTCCCCATTTGTTTACAACTAATAAAGAAGGTGACAATTTCAACTCTGATATGTTTGATAGATCTGCAGGCGTTTAAGTACGAATACCTTCCCTTGATACAGTCAACGGTGACTTTTCAAAATCAATCAAGGAAAAACTTGTCCAGTCACTTCCCTGTGACGTCAGCAAAATAGCAGGGCTAATGAAAAATGTTCCAATTGCTGTAGACATGGCTTACGAAGTAACTGCAAACTTGAACATTGCAGATGGACTTGTCAATGGGGCATGCTGTGTTGTAAAACACATTGAATACAAACAGACCAACACGGATAGACCAAGTATTGTTTGGGTGTAGTTTGATGATGACAGACTGGCCTAGAATCCAGGAGAACATAAAAACATTTGCAAACAACAGATGTATTGCATACTTGGACTCCAATTTTTGATACACAGCGTACATTACTATATAACAGGAAAACTTACATCCGCATTCAGTTTCCTCTAAGACCTGCTGCTTCAAAGACAATTCACAAATCTCAAGGTTGTACACTACAAAATGTTGTACATGGCCAGTTCCAGAAAACAACCCCACATGCACTATGTTGCCTTTAGTAGAGTCAGAAAATTATCCGAGTTACATATACTGAATCTCAATGAAGAGAAAATGTCTGTGGATGCTGCGGTCAGAGATGAAATGAAATGCATGTACAAAGATGATACAATGCAGTTATGTTACACTCCACCCTATCGACTTCCACCAGAAAAACTTAAAACAGCTTTTCTGAATGTAATGTCACTAGTTTTACATCATAAAGACATGCAAACTGACCCAAACATCATACATCATGATGTTATTGTATGTGCTGAAACAAAACTGAAGTCATCAATTTCTGATGCCAGCGTGTCACTTGACACATTCAATATCGAGAGAAATGATAAAAGAGCACAACCACTCCTCATCACGGGCTAGCTTTGTATTCAGGAAACAACATACAATTATTCGATATACAGTCATCCTCTTCATTTGACTTCGAATGCATTTCAGCAGAAGTTACTAAAAACACTCGAAGTTTAAAAGTCGTAGCAGTTTATAAATCGCCCAAATGTTCATATTCAAAACTCAAATCTGAAATCCAGACCCATGTATTCCCTACCATAGATTTTGACAACCCTTATGTAGTTCTTGGTGATTTCAACATCAAGATATCAGAAAACAATGACTTTGAAAATTGGATGAATGAAACATTCCACTGTAGACACATCATACACTTGGCAACAACAGACAACAATTCCACACTTGATCTCATATTTACTAATGTATCAAACCTTTACTCGAGTGTCATTAAATGCTGCTGGGCTGATCACAAACTTATCTATTATGCTGTTTGATCAATCATAACATTCAAAATAGAGTTTCAGAATGAAATCAGGAGCGAAACAATGGGCCTGGTGACAGTGGGTGGGAGGGAGGTAGTGATGTGTAGGATAAGAACATAATATCTGCCAATAGGATTGAAGGGTCTTTCAAAACATTCCTGCCCTTCAATAACAAGTAAACTTGTTTGACATTTGCTTTGACATTTCATACATGTTAGAAATTGTCATATGTAAGTACCATATTCACTGTAATTATCACCCAATTGGCATCCACTTTAAGTGTAACTTCCCCTTTCTTTCAAAACATGGTAATAAGTGATTCCTGTTTTTTTGTGGGGAGAGGGAGGACCCCTGAACACAATAGTCTTTAAATTTCTTATCAAATGTTCCGCAGCCTCCCAAAACACACATACTCACTCACCACACGCATGCATGTCGCACGCACGGGAGGCCGTCCTTAAATGACCTTAGCTGTTAATAGGACGTTAAACAAAATAAACCAAACCAAACCAAACCATAAACATGACAGTGGAGAATTATACTCTTAACAACATTATCTTAATAAACATCCTCCCTGAAAAAAACATCTTTTAGGTACCTGGGATGCTACCTTGTAATTACAATTAATATGGTACCCAGTATATACTAATTATTTCTAAGATGTTTGATATGAGATGTTGCCAGCAATTGCACAACAATATTACATTACATGGCCAGAGAAGATGGGTATCATTGAACATTTTTAAGAACTGTCCTCAGAAAATGCCTTTAAGAATCACAAGTTTGGCCTTCAGGAATTCCACTCGGACAAGTGTTCTTTTATCTCAACTGTGGAGGATAATAGAATACATTACTGTAGTATGTAAATATTGCGGTGAAATACTGCATTCAAATAATGTTCAAATATTGTTTCTTATAATGTGATTTTACTTAATATTTGAAAGTGTAAACTGTGTGCTCATGCATATGTATTTGTCACATTATCAAATGAAGCTTCCTTGAAGCAAATCATTTCTATTATTGTATATACAATTGTGTATGTATTTTTCCCAAGTATTTACTTATTTTATTACATCATAGACATGGAATAGAGATGTCAATGCAATGATCTGCACTTGTCCATATTATGACTTATGCTCCATATATAATTTAAGTTGTTTTTTTTCATCATGTAAAATGCATACATTTCCTGTATTGCAAGTTATGACCTATCTCACTTTTGTGACAAATTTGTTTGAAGAACTTAAGTATTTTTTTCAATTGTTTCTCTTGAAATGTATAAGGTTTCACACTGCAATATCTGTGTGATAATTTAACAATGACTTAACAGCAATGCAAAACTTCTGTTTGATTTTAAAATGTGCATAAATTGTATTCTTGTGTGATCTTTCATAAAAAAGACTAATTATTTTCATTGTTGCAGACAAATAATTTAACGCATACTTTATATGCATACTTTTTAGTTCCAAGATACAAGTACTGTGTTACATGATATACTGAGTAGTATCAATGATACGATTACAATTATCTTTCTCGATAAATTGTATGTATTGATGAATATAAATGATGTGTTTAACCGAGTGCGTGGTTATGAAACATGTATCTGATATGTAATAACTATGATTTGATACCCTGTTAGCTTCCTACTGTAAGGCACAAAATGCCACTCAATATGTTTTTGTCATAAGGTGGTCAGTTTCCTCACTGACTACTAAGGTGGTCAGTTCCCTCACTGTCTACAAATATTAATGTTCAGTTTTATCTTTAAAAGATTTCAATTGAAATAATTTCGACTGTCTTCAATTTTCCAATAGCATATTGATTGCTATTAAAATAATCCTATCATCTTTAATGTAGAAACATATGGCTGAATTTGCTTTTTAAAGAAACAGCAACATCATCATATTCCAATTGATTGCAATGCAAAGTAACATCTTATTACAATTGCAGTAAAATATATAGCAGATTGACTGAAGGTTTAGAGGCTCCATTTAAGATATTTTGATGGTAAGTATTCAAGACAAGAGGCCCAATGGGCCTGTATCGCTCACCTGGCTCTACAGCAACTTTGAAGTTGATTGAGGTCATTTCTACAGATACTATGCTGATTACTTCTTTATTCAAATAAGTTTATTCATATTAATAATTTTTCTAGTCCTTCATTCCAGCATTTTATTGGCCTAATATCAGGTCTCGACCTTGGCTATCGCAAAATTATTGTTTACAGATTTAAGCGGAATTCACCCCTGTGACTTTTAGTGAAGGTCAAGGTCATTCATTTGAACAAACTTTGTAGCCCTTCACTCCAGCATGCTACAGGCCCAATATCAAGTCCTTGGGCCTCTTGGTTATTGGGAAGAAGTGGTTTGAAGATTATAGCCTATTTGACCCATGTGACCTTAAATGAAGGTCAAGGTCATTTATTTGAACAAACTTTGTAGCCCTTAACCCTAGCATGCTACAGACCCAATACCAAGTCCCTGGGCCTCTTGGTTATTGAGAAGTCGTTTGAAGATTATAGCCTATTTGACCCATGTGACCTTTAGTGAAGGTCAAAGTCATTTATTTGAACAAACTTTGGAGCCCTTCATTCCAGCATGCTACAGGCCCAATATCAAGTCCCTGGGCCTCTTGGTTATTGAGAAGAAGTCGTATGAAGATTATAGCCTATTTGACCCATGTGACCTTGAATGAAGGTCAAAGTCATTTATTTGAACAAACTTTGTAGCCCTACACCCCAGCATGATACAGGCCCAATATCAAGTCCCTGGGCCTCTTGGTTAGCGAGAAGAAGTCGTTTGAAGATTATAGCCTATTTGACCCATGTGACCTTGAATGAAGGTCAAGGTCATTTATTTGAACAAACTTTGTAGCCCTTCATTTCAGCATGCTACAGGCCCAATATCAAGTCCCTGGGCCTCTTGGTTATTGAGAAGTCGTTTGAAGATTATAGCCTATTTGACCCATGTGACCTTTAGTGAAGGTCAAAGTCGTTTATTTGAACAAACTTTGTAGCCCTTCATTCCAGCATGCTACAGGCCCAATATCAAGTCCCTGGGCCTCTTGGTTATTGAGAAGAAGTCGTATGAAGATTATAGCCTATTTGACCCATGTGACCTTGAATGAAGGTCAAAGTCATTTATTTGAACAAACTTTGTAGCCCTACACCCCAGCATGATACAGGCCCAATATCAAGTCCCTGGGCCTCTTGGTTAGTGAGAAGAAGTCGTTTGAAGATTATAGCCTATTTGACCCATGTGACCTTGAATGAAGGTCAAGGTCATTTATTTGAACAAACTTTGTAGCCCTTCATTCCAGCATGCTACAGGCCCAATATCAAGTCCCTGGGCCTCTTGGTTATTGAGAAGTCGTTTGAAGATTATAGCCTATTTGACCCATGTGACCTTTAGTGAAGGTCAAAGTCATTTATTTGAACAAACTTTGTAGCCCTTCATTCCAGCATGCTACAGGCCCAATATCAAGTCCCTGGGCCTCTTGGTTATTGAGAAGAAGTCGTATGAAGATTATAGCCTATTTGACCCATGTGACCTTGAATGAAGGTCAAGGTCATTTATTTGAACAAACTTTGTAGCCCTTCATTTCAGCATGCTACAGACCCAATATCAAGTCCCTGGGCCTCTTGGTTAGTGAGAAGAAGTCGTTTGAAGATTATAACCTATTTGACCCATGTGACCTTGAATGAAGGTCAAGGTCATTTATTTGAACAAACTTTATAGCCCTTCACCCCAGCATGCTACAGGCCCAATATCAAGTCCCTGGTCCTCTTGGTTATTGAGAAGTCGTTTGAAGATTATAACCTATTTGACCCATGTGACCCGTGAATGAAGGTCAAGGTCATTTATTTGAACAAACTTTGTAGCCCTTCACCCCAGCATGCTACAGGCCAAATATCAAGTCCTTGGGCCTCTTGGTTAGTGAGAAGAACGCCGTTTGAAGATTATAGCCTATTTGACCCATGTGACCTTGAATGAAGGTCAAGGTCATTTATTTGAACAAACTTTGTAGCCCTTTACCCCAGCATGCTACAGGCCAAATATCAAGTCCTTGGGCCTCTTGGTTAGTGAGAAGAAGTCTGTTGAATGAAAAAGTAGATGCCGGACGGCCGGACGGACGGACGGACGACGGACGCCGCACCACGGCATAAGCTCACTTGCCCTTCGGGCAGGTGAGCTAAAAATGAAGTCCCTGGCATGGTATGAAAATACCTGTCAACTTCTTTTCTTAATATATTTGCAAATAGCCAAGTTCCTCAAAAATTACTGAAACATCTACAAAAGAAAAATAGCTCACGAAATCTAATCGTCACTGCTATTAACATGTGTGTGGATATCATATTACTGCTTGTGATATATATTGGTAACTAGAAATTTAGTATACCATAAATTTGCTTAGTGATAAACAGCAAATATCTTTACTATAAAAGACTGTTTCTTTTGACATACACAAGATAAAAAGCACAAGAAGCTGGTGCCATAACTGTAAAAAAAAACATGGGCACCTACTTCATGTAACTATTAGCTACCAAATAAGCATACCGTATTCAGCTATATTTTCTGCATTATTATGTACACTCAATACCAGTTAGAACTTATTGTATGATCTGCAACATAATTTATTAACCGTAGCATGAATCAATGGGCTTCAATAAGCTCTGTGAAGTGATTTGATGATAAAAGCTCTGTGAAGTGATTTTTTTATCATCAGTTTTTATGCCCAAACACACTAGGATGAATAATAAATAGGATGGTCCCAAAAGCTATAACCTTACAGTAAGAATAATTAAAGTCATTTTTGTTAGAATTTTCTTATATGTAGTTTAACTTTAAGATTAATTATATCTTAAATACAACATGTAGTTTCACATGTACGTAAGTATGTATGTATATGTATGTATGTATCTGTTGCTCATTTATACCTTCACACAATAAATATTGTTCCTTAGATTAAATTATATTCTTGTCTGTCTTGTCTTGTCTGAGTTCAAGCAACATCATTGTCTCTTCATGACTGCAACCAAATGGCTCACAAGGCTGTTTAAACCGGACAAATTTCAACTCAAAATACATATCTAAAAGTTTATTTAATTGTTAACTTGCATATATGTATGAATATTACAATTTCAAACATACTTGACCTGTAAATATTTGTACATAAATGAGGCTAGTTGGTTTGGAGTCGTGCAAAGCCCCTCTGGTATATGCTGTACGTTTTTTTATCCCTTATTCTTTGCACATTCGATTTCACCTCTTCTAATTGAAACAAAGAGAGATAGAAAAGTTGCTCATATCAATATAGCTATATTGACCAGTATTTTGCCTGCATGAGGTGGGGATTCAAAATTGTAAATGGTGGAGAAGGGCCAAATACGGTCAATTCATATCAATATGGCTTTAAAACTAAGCAATGTTTATGGTATGTTTTGATTACATCATCTTTAGATCCTAAACTAGGAACATGATATTGTCTTATAATTCAAACATCTAGTATTTGTAATAGTAGATGAAATATCCAGATGACAGATACAGGCCCTCTGGGCCTCTTGTATTTTTGAAACCATTGCGATCCCCCACCCAATGACCATATATCACATTGTTGGACATAAAGAGATAAACACAATAATGATGTGAAAATAGGCCCTGGGGTCTTTCCTCACTCCAAGGGGCTTAGTTTCATTAAACACAATGTTGGTAAAAAAATCCTTGGAGTCTTTCTACACTTTGTGATGGGTTTGATCTTTGAAGCTGTTGAGATCTCCTCCACATAACCATATAATATTGTTTGACATCAATGAACATAAACGTTAACAGCTGTCATCAGGGATAATTCCAGGATGTCCTGCAAAGAACTGTGCATCTCTTAAAATATATACTTCAAATACATTTCTTTCTATTATTTTACCGATTACACATAATTTTAAGGTCTCGCACAACTAATTCAGCCAATCAACTGGTGTTTCACCTGATACAAGTCCCTGAAGAAAAATGTGTTTCTTGGGTTTGTTGCTATTTCTTCAGTAAATAACACATGCAATTGGTACTTTCTATAGACGACGATAAAGAGTAGGGTCTTGAGATTTTAAACACCCAAAATCTACACTCCTGGTATAAATTAGAAAGGTGTAGGATTCCAGGTGTAAAAAGGCAGGAATTCCCCCATGCTGGGGGTTCCCCTATCCACTGTTAATATCAGGGTTACTGTCTTCTAAGTACTGGTGTGCTCTTATATGCGATTAAACCTATCCAATAACATCATTTTTCTGCTATGGAAATCTTCAATTTTTATTTTGAACTTCAAATGAGCGATTGGGGAGGGCGGAGTCATTAGTAATAACATATAGTGAAATAATTAGTTGTTTGAGACGTTAAGTTAACTAGTTATCGCCCTTTTTTAAGATGACAATGGTATGACGTCATGATTTGTAAAATATATAAACCCATCTATGACGTCACATACACTTGTTGCTAGGCTACTTAGCAATCGAAGAAGGCGGAGTTAAACAGTCTTCTAAACTATCTTCGCATAACATTGGGATTCCCACGCGTACGATGGATAGGTCTAGCAGGATGATAATGATGTCAGTGGCACTGATGAGTGCCATACACATGTTTCCAACTGTCAGCCAATACTTCACGTGGTAAGTTTGAACATTTATGTCATACATATTTTGATCGGTATTTAAACATATGTTATTGCCACAAGAAAAAAGCAGTAGGATTGGACATAAGTTATTGCAGCATTATCAAAGACCTCTCCCAAAATAAGAACATATTACAAAATTTGGCAAAAGAAAACTGTGGAAGCATTGTTCTCCGGAAGTATAAAATATTAAAATCGGTTGCTGGTTTTAATGAAATAATGTACATTTCTAAAAAATCGTAATATTTGAGTTCATGGGCAGATTTTCATTCCAGAACGTAGTAAATCAATGTTGATGTTTACATCTAAATCAGTGAGATTACCTCTCAAGATCAAAACGATGGTTATCAACGAAAAGGTGGAATTCGTTCTCACAAGGGTTACCACAATCAGGGGTTTCTACAAGATTAACTCGAAATAAGTCGTATCTGAGGGAACTGTTTGGGTGATGTATCTTTGCATGTGTGGTAAAATAAGGCAGTGTTAGGCTCTCGAGACTTTAGTTTGGCTCAATGGTTATCTTTGTTTGAAATGTGAGGAACCCCAGGGGACATCAAATTTTTACTTTTAAGATTAAAAGGCTAACCTAACATCCGGACTATGGCTCAATGTCAGATTAGAACGGGTGTGATTTCGGAGAGATAAAATGACGTAAAAATTAGGAGGTAAAATTAGGCAGCGTTAGGCCCTTGTGCCTACATTTAGCTAATGTCCGGACTTTCTGGCTCAATTGTTAGAACGCTAGCCTAATGATATATATATATATGGTATATATATATTATTTATAACCATCCACATGTGTACATGTCTCCCTTTGTGGACCTCTCCTGTAAATAAGTTAGTAAAAGTTTGCAAAGGAAAGAAAATGGTTGTCTGATCTCTCTCTGCCAAGCTTAGCTCGAGTTATTGCGATGTATTACCCAACCGTCATGCCATAATTAACTAAGAAGAAGGTCCCGGGATTGTTATCCGCTTCGCTCACAATATGTATTATATTAATTTTCCAATCTTTTTTTGGGGGGTTGCAACTTTTTTTTTAACTCTTGCGTCTAGTAGTTTTTTGTTTGTTTTATAAAGTATCGATGGAAGGTGCAGATATAGCTAAAATATCTTTGTCCATTTAATAAACGAAGGGGTTGAGGATAAAAAGGACGAATTTGTAGTAGAAAGTTTGTCGTTTCGAATTTCAAAATCATTTCTATTTCTAAGAGGTTATGGGGTTATTTTGCAATATGATCAAAATAATGTAAACGTATCCATGTAACAGCTGATTTTTATCAGATTTGGTATTTTGTTCAACTGTATGTGGTTAAATTGCACTAAAAAACCTGGCGTTTAACGGTGTTTCATCTTATAAAGTTACTGTTTCTTATCTTGCGTCTACCAGAAAGAGTTTCTAATCCGGTTTCCAAATACAGAGAATCGCTATTTGCATATGAAGATAAACCAGTTATGATACAAACAGTTTCTCATTGGACATTTTCTAATAAATTAGATTCAAACACACAACCACCCCATAGCTCACTAGCATACTCCAAAACTGATGAAATAAAACAAGAGGCCCAATGGGCCTGTATCGCTCACCTGGCTCTACAGCAACTTTGAAGTTGATGAGGATACTATGTTGGTTACCTCTTTATTCAAATATCATTGTAAGCTAGTTTTATTCATATCAAAAATGTTCTAGTCCTTCATTCCAGCATTCTATTGGCCTAATATCAGGTCTTGGAGGCTCTTGGCTATCTCAAATTTCACCCCTGTGACCTTGAATGTAGGTCAAGGTCATTTATTTGAACAAAATTGGTAGCCCTTCACCCCACCATGCTACAGCCCCAATATCAAGTCCCTGGGCCTCTTGGTTATTGAGAAGTGGTTTGAAGATTATAGCCTATTTGACCCATGTGACCTTGAATGTAGGTCAAGGTCATTTATTTGAACAAACTTTGTAGCCCTTCACCCCAGCATGCTACAGGCCCAATATCAAGTCGCTGGGCCTCTTGGTTATTGAGAAGAAGTTGTTTGAAGATTATAGCCTATTTGAACCATGTGACCTTGAATGTAGGTCAAGGTCATTTATTTGAACAAACTTTGTAGCCCTTCACCCCAGCATGTTACAGGCCCAATATCAAGTCCCTGGGCCTTTTGGTTATTGAGAAGAAGTCGTTTGAAGATTATAGCCTATTTGACCCATGTGACCTTGAATGAAGGTCAAGGTCATTTATTTGAACAAACTTTGTAGCCCTTCACCCCAGCATGCTACAGGCCCAATATCAAGTCCCTGGGCCTCTTGGTTATTGAGAAGAAGTCGTTTGAAGATTATAGCCTATTTGACCCATGTGACCTTGAATGAAGGTCAAGGTCATTTATTTGAACAAACTTTGTAGCCCTTCACCCCAGCATGCTACAGGCCGAATATCAAGTCCCTGTGCCTCTTGGTTATTGAGAAGTGGTTTGAAGATTATAGCCTATTTGACCCATGTGACCTTGAATTAAGGTCATTCAAGGTCATTTATTTGAACAAACTTTGTAGCCCTTTACTCCAGCATGCTACCTGCCCAATATCAAGTCCCTGGGCCTCTTGGTTATTGAGAAGAAGTCGTTTGAAGATTATAGCCTATTTGACCCATGTGACCTTGAATGAAGGTGAATGTCATTTATTTGAACAAACTTTGTAGCCCTTCATTCCAGCATGCTACATGCCCAATATCAAGTCCCTGGGCCTCTTGGTTATTGAGAAGTTGTTTGAAGATTATAGCCTATTTGACCCATGTGACCTTGAATGAAGGTCAAGGTCATTTATTTGAACAAACTTTATAGCCCTTCACCCCAGCATGCTACAGGCCCAATATCAAGTCCCTGGGCCTCTTGGTTATTGAGAAGAAGTCGTTTGAAGATTATAGCCTATTTGACCCCTGTGACCTTGAATGAAGGTCAAGGTCATTTATTTGAACAAACTTTGTAGCCCTTCACCCCAGCATGCTACAGGCCGAATATCAAGTCCCTGGGCCTCTTGGTTATAGAGAAGTTGTTTAAATGAAAAAGTTGACGCCGGACGGCCGGACGGCCGGACGGACGACGGACGCCGCACCACGGCATAAGCTCACTTGCCCTTTGGGCAGGTGAGCTAAAAATTATACATATTTTGATAAGGTATCTCGTTTAAGCATATACTTTAATTTTCTAAGGGAATTAACCTGTTTTAAAACAGATGTATATATGTATTTTCAATAAGGTAACCCCATTTCCCTGTAGCATTTAAATCAACCCCAAATACCTATGATAAATACTAAAGTTTAGTTTGTTCATTTCGAGATCCCCATCTTATTCGTCTGTATTTGAAGTAAAATAACTTCTATTTTACTAATATTACAATTGACCAATCATGCTTTAGCCCCACGGTTTAAAGTCACTGTTAATGGTCGTTTCTATATCGTTATAAAAGGATGATATCATCATACGTGAATGAACTTGAGCAAAAAGACGAGACGTTGAACGTTAAACATCATCAACTAGTGTTATTCCGATTAATCGTAGGGGCCGCGGTGGCCGAGTGGTTAAGGTGTCCCGACACTTTATCATTAGCCCTCAACTTCTAAATGAACAATTTCACTGATAAATTGAAATAAAAATGTATTCAAACAACATTTTAAAACAAAGCTGGATGTCTAAATCATAGCCATAACATTCCCCCCCCCTATTTTGGTTAATGTTTTTGCAGATTTTTCCCTTCCTGTTCATGATCTATCAATAATTAATCATCGATCATTTAAAAAAAAAGGTAATTAACAACAACGGGGGACCAAGTATAGAACCCTGCTTAAATAGCACCCATGTCAGAAAATGAATAGTTTGTTTTCTCTTTTGAAAGATAATCTAACTATTTCGACAATTAATCTGATACTCCATAAGACTTTCATTCAATTAGCAGTCCCTTGTGCCAAACTCGCTAAAAAGGTCATGGGTATGTCACAAAATATTAAACAAACGTGTTTTCTTTCTTGTAATGCTAAACAGACATCATGGTAATTTTTAATAATTGGTGAACCTTTGAATGACCTTACATAAACCCTGAACAAAGAATTGTCAATAAAATAATTATGAATGTGTGTAAAGACAACCCATTTGAAAATGTTGCTTACCGTAGATACAAAAGATATTAGCGGTTGAATGTATAGCACATTTTTAAACAGCGACATTACTATAGCCATTTCCCCTAAAATCAGGGTAGATACCAGACGAACGTTACAAATTAAAAAGTAACTGAAGGGGCTTAGAAACTGAGTGAGCAGTATAAATATGATGTCTTATTCCCTCATGACCAGAAGCTTTACATAATTTCAAAGTTTCTGATAAATTAACTGAAATATCAATATTATAATAAAAAATGTTCTATACTCGTGTTCGCAAATAAAAAAGATATTATGTTCAATATTCCATTGACTATGAATGAAGATATATGTCCTATGAAAGATCTGCAAGAACATCTTGAAATTCCAATTGATTCAAAACTGCGAGCGTCTACTAAAATAGGGAGAGGCTGTAGGAAAGGAAGAAACGTTTTACTTTCCATTTCCGGAACTGGGAGTGATATTTCTAACATTAACACTATAACTGTTCCGAAATTATATAGATATGTTGTTCTCCCTATCGGTTATACGGATGCGAGATCTGGAACAATATGCTGGTTGCTGACCACACCAAAATAAAACAATTTCAGAATTATGTAGCAAAACGTGTACTTGGGGTTGAGAAACGAACCCGTTGGGACATGGTAGAAAGAATAATTGGAGTATGTCCAATAATGGCAGATATCAGAAATCTCATTTTCTTACAACTTCTTATAGCGCTCACGGCACGGGCGAAACAAATATCCATTCGACGTCGTTTACAGTATTACACCTCTGGTAGCTGATTTGTACCATTTCGCCCTTTCGTCTTTTCGCCACGAAAAGACGAATATCAAATATTTTAATTCTCGTCCTTTCGTCTTTTCGGTATTTTCGTACCGAAAAGACGAAATTTAAGAAAATTTAAATTTCGTCTTTTCGCCCCGAAAGACGAAAGACGAAACATCGTACGCGAGAAGACGAAATGAATGCACGCACATTAGTGACTTTAATTCTCGTCGAAACAAATATACAGTATCACACAGATAAAGAGCACTTCTTTGTATAGCGGGTTTTAATCCGATGTAGTGAGAATACTGTATATTTGGGAAACACCACATGACGTTATATGTCTAACAGTAACAAAGTAAAAATCCGAATGGAAACGCATAGTTAAAAGGACAATCCGGTCTAAAGAATACACCGAGCTAAAAGTTTGTATAAACGACTACTAGTATGTACAGACACGTACAGTGAGCCGTACAGACACGTACAGTGAGCCGTACAGACACGTACAGTGAGCCGTACAGACACGTACAGTGAGCCGTACAGACACGTACAGTGAGCCGTACAGACTACTTCGACTTGGAAAACCGAGTGAACAATTCAAGTGTATCATACTGACGATAAAATATGTTGTTCCTGCAGCCCGAGTTTACTCTGGCCCCTGACACCATGTGTGGTTGCCATAACGAAGTTTATAATGACGTAATGAAATATTTAGTCATGACGTCAGTCTACAAAGTTATATAGAGAAAGCTACTTTGAAACTATTAAAATTTGGTAAAAATGACACCCCCGGTGGTGTTCATTTTATATAATGGACACTGAGGGTGTCATTTTTACCGAATTTCAATCTAGCGCAACATTTGAACTTCAAATGAGCGATTGAGGGGACGGAGTCATTAATATTAACATATAGTGAAATAATTAGTTGTGTGAGACCTTAAGTTAACTAGTTATCGCCCTTCTTTAAGATGACAATGATATGACGTCATGATTGTTACTAAGTTGCCTCGCAATCGATAAAGTCTGAGTTTAACAGTCTTCTAAACTCTCTTCCGTATGACATTGGAATTCACGATTGATAGGCCAAGTAGGGTATTATTGATGTCATTGGCACTGATGAGTGCCATACAACAGTTCCCTACGGTCTACCAATACTTCACGTGGTAAGTTTGAACATTTTCCATATTTTTCTTATCGTTGATTACAAATTCTTATCACAGTATACTCAAGTTAACGTCAAATATGGCGTGTCTGAGATATTGTATTAACTTTATAATTTGTAATGTAGTGTGGAGTCCAGGCCAGGTTACGTGTCAGCGATGCTGAATTATCTTACGGGGACAGAGGCGGAGAACATTTGCCCAGCGCCAGCCGATGTATTATGGGCAAGTACTCAAAAAAGTAATATAAGAGTTGAATGATATATCTTATACATGTATATACAATTTAGCAGGTTACTGCAGTACGTATACATTTTATAACTCTGTGTCTCCTGTATAAACTCCGATTAAAAAACAATCGGCCTTTTTCGTGCTATATATTTTCATATTGGCACTGTTGAAGAAATTGTGCGTAACATTGACAGTTTTAATGAAATAATGTGCTCATGAAAAAATCGATTTAATTTCAGGGAATTGGAACCGAGGTATTCTGTAACCTCCTGTGCGCCCCTATGACCATGCTATTTGCTAATGCGTCGTCGATTGGAAACAGCGCCAAAAGGAAATGGAAATCCATGGTTTCCATGTTCCAGGATTGGAGAGCCCGTAAGTAATATTTATCGATTCACAAAAGTCTTTATCTTGCATTGAATTGCAGAGGATTTCCATATCATTCGCATTAATTCAACGAAGATGAGAAATTACGTATGTCTAGGCGGAACCCTTGTATTCTTAAGATATGGTTTGATATAAATTATGTGCTTGTACAGGTCCTTCCACCTGCCGCAGCTGTGGAACTGTTCCATGCCAGGTAGAAAGGAAGACACTCTGGAAGCCTTCCAGATCTCTGCAAAAGGACCCAAAAACACTTCTCAGAGAGATCGAAGGCAATGCTGTTATTCAACTATGGACTTGAGCTGTCCGTAGAGTTGACCAAGTAACTACCCGAAGACAACCTTTACTGGAGGAGGAAGATGTGTGGTCATTTTGAGGAAGAGCACATGGTTCTTTTCCCACGATGCATCCAACGCCAGATTAACAACTGGTACCCCGTCCCTCGCTAGGTATGTATAAGTGGTGATGATGATGATGACGACGACGACGACGACGACGACGGTGACGGATACTTATTGTGTGCTGTAATGATATCAATATTGTTTTTATTACAGATTCCCTGTACTGAAATGAAGCCGATGTCAGGCCAGTGATGGAAGATGTGGAGATGTGTTCCAAGATTTGTGACATCAGCTTGTTGAATGGCGTCGCAAGATTTTCGATCATTTAATGTTCATGTAATGTTAAGCTCCGATTTTTACCCTCCATCTATTTTGATATCGGCAAAAAAAAAACCAGTATATAATTATTAATAATAAAAAAAAAAAAATTAAAAAAAATAAATAAATAAAAAGATAAAAGAAAAAAGGGAAGTCTGAGGGTGAGAAACCCTTGTTTTCCATAGTTTCTTTTCTTTTCTTTATTTTATGTTTGTACATGTCCTTCCCCTGCGGAACTGTCCTGTGGCCATCCGAAGGGAAACCATCTGGAAGTCGCATTGACCAGACAAACTTGGTGGAGGTCAGAATCCGGCTTTGGAGGTCCGGTGAGCTTATGCCATGGTGCAGCGTCCGGCGTCCGGCGTCCGTCCGTCAACATTTGCTTCAAATCGCTACTAGTCAAAAAGTTCTTATTGGATTTTGACCAAATTTGGTCAGAAACATCCTTGGCAGAAGGGGATCAGATTTTGCATAAATGGTGGCTCTGACCCCCAAGGGGCCTGAGGGGCGGGGCCCAATAGGGGAAATTGAGGCAATTCCTTTAAATCGCTACTAGTCATAAAGTTATGAATGGATTTGAACCCAATTTGGTCAGAAACATCCTTTTGGGAAGGGGAACAGATTTTGCATAAATGGTTACTCTGACCCCCAAGGGGCCAAAGGGGCGGGGCCTAATGTGGAAATAGAGATGATTCCTTCAAATCGCTACTTGTCATAAAGTTAGGAATGGATTTGAACCCAATTTGGTCAGAAACATCCTTTTGGGAAGGGGAACAGATTTTGCATAAATGGTTACTCTGACCCCCAAGGGGCTAAAGGGGCGGGGCCCATTAGGGGAAATAGAGAGGATTCCTTCAAATCGCTACTAGTCATAAAGTTATCAATGGATTTGAACCCAATTTGGTCAGAAACATCCTTTGGGGAAGGGGAACAGATTTTGCATAAATGGTGACTCTGACCCCCAAGGGGCCAAAGGGGCGGGGCCCATTCGGGGAAATAGAGGTAATTCCTTCAAATCGCTACTAGTCATAAAGTTATGAATGGATTTGAACCCAATTTGGTCAGAAACATCCTTTGGGGAAGGGGAACAGATTTTGCATAAATGGTGACCCTGACCCCCAAGGGGCCAAAGGGGCGGGGCCTAAAAGGGGAAATTGAGGAAATTCCTTTAAATCGCTACTAGTCATAAAGTTATGAATGGATTTGAACCCAATTTGGTCAGAAACATCCTTTGGGGATGGGGAATAGATTTTGCATAAATGGTGACTCTGACCCCCAAGGGGCCAAAGGGGCGGGGCCTAATGGGGAAATAGAGGTAATTCCTTCAAATTGCTACTTGTCATAAAGTTATGAATGGATTTGAACCCAATTTAGTCAGAAGCATTCTTTGGGGAAGGGGAACAGATTTTGCATAAATGGTGACTTTGACCCCCAAGGAGCCAAAGGGGCGGGGTCCCATATGGGAAATAGAGGTAATTCCTTTAAATCGCTACTAGTCATAAAGTTATGAATGGATTTGAACCCAATTTGATAAGGAACATTCTTGGGGGAAGGGGAACAGATTTTGCATAAATGGTGACTCTGACCCCCGAGGGGCCAAAGGGGCGGGGCCCCATATAGGAAATAGAGGTAATTCCTTTAAATCACTACTAGTCATAAAGTTATAAATGCATGTTGTAAACTCAGAGAGTCTGGACTTCATTATTTCTTTAAAGCAGTTGGGATCCCCACGCTATAACCATAAATAGCATTGTTTGAGGTTAACAAACAAAAGGAATTGAACATGAACATTATTTTGACATTTGGTCAAATTCAACCAGGTGAGCGATACAGGCCCCATGGGCCTCTTGTTTATGACTAGGTATGTATAAATGATGATCATATGATAATGTGAAGTCTTGAGTGAGGTATAAGTGATCAATTCCCAAAGAGGGAGGGAGGGGGAATGATTTGTTTGGTTTGGTTTATTTAGTTTAACGTCCTATTAACAGCTAAGGTCATTTAAGGACGGCCTCCCGTGCGTGCGACATGCATGTGTGTGGTGAGTGCGTATGTGTGTTTTGGGAGGCTGCGGTATGTTCGTGTAAAGTCTCCTTGTGATAGGCCAGAACTTTTGCCGATTTATAGTGCTACCTCACTATATGCTGAGCGCTAAGCAGGAGTAGCAACTACCATTTTTAAAGACTCTGGTATGTCTCGGCTAGGGGACAGAACCCAAAGCCTTCCTCACAGGGACGAACGCTCAACTAAAGGCCAAAAGTGAGGCAGTGTCAAGGGAGGCGTTAGGAAGAGAAAAGATAAGATCCCAAATTTAGTCGCCTCTTACGATCATGCAATGGGGGCAGCAGGTACAATTCTTACGCCCTACCTGCAGGGGGTAAGAGGGGGAATGAAGGAAAGAGAAATTTGGTTTGGTTTATTTTGTTTAACGTCCTATTAACAGCTAAGGTCATTTAAGGACGGCCTCCCGTGCGTGCGACATGCATGCGTGTGGTGAGTGCGTATGTGTGTTTTGGGAGGCTGCGGTATGTTCGTGTTAAGTCTCCTTGTGATAGGCCGGAACTTTTGCCGATTTATAGTGCTACCTCTCTGAAGCATACTGCCGAAGACACCCAGCACCACACCCCACCCGGTCACATTATACTGACAACGGGCGAACCAGTCGTTCCACTCCAAATATGCTGAGAGCTAAGCAGGAGTACCAACTACCATTTTTAAAGATTCTGGTATGTCTCGGCCAGGGGACAGAACCCAAAGCCTTCCTCACAGGGGCGAACGCTCCACTAAAGGCCAAAAGTGGGGCATTGTCAAGGGATACATTAGGAAGAAGAAAGTTTAGAAAGAAGAGAAAAGATCAGATCCCAAGTTTAGTCGCCTCTCACGATCATGCAAATGGGGGCAGAAGGTACAATTCTTACGCCCTACCTGCAGGGCAGTGTTTGACGGTAATTTGCACACGATGCACTGCTGCTAGTCCTTACGGTTCAATAAGTAGGAATGCGTTAGATATGTATGACCAATCCTAAGACGGACAAAAACAACCTCGTCTCGTCGATTGTCTCTGAAGCAAGGAGACCATTCGCCGATATTTCCGTTGATTGAGTGTTGTTTAATGTGTACATATTCATTCTATTTATTTTGCCACTATGATGATCAAAATTTTAATTAGTAATATTGGATAATAGTACAGAATTCGGAAGTTTTATCACCACTTTGTAGTGACCAGTCCTATTTTGATGAATCTATGTTTTAAAGTATTTCAAGTAAAAACATTTGTAAAATACATTATTAAATTAAGTGAAGCAAACTGGAATGAAATAGAGGTCTTCTAGCAATGGAATGGAATACATTAATTGGATCTAATGATAATGTGAATGAGATAAATAGTTTACTTATAAATCAAATAAACTTTCTTACTGAAAAGTATATTCCATGTAAAAGAATAAGAATAAAACCTAATGATAAACAAAGGATGACTAATGAACATAGAACCCATTTAAGGAAAAAGAATAGCTAACATAAAATAGCTAGACATACCAATAGAGTAAATGATTGGTATACATTTAGAATGTTGAGAAGTAATGTACTTATTAGAAAAGCTTTAAGATACACATCTTACACAACTTCAAATCCTCTTAAAGTTGATAATTATATTTTGATTCATCCATTGGATAAAGCAGAAGTTATCAATAATGCATTTACTTTTATTTCTAACTCTGTTGAGGATACTAACAATGTTCATAATTCTAATATGGAGTTACCTTCCCTTAATCATGTCAAACTTGGTGCAGTTACAATATCAGATTAAGATATAATTGACCAAGTCCAGTTAATTGATGATGGTAAAGCTCCTGGACCCTGCCCTGCAGATAGGGCATACGAAGTGTACCTACTGCCCCCTATGCATGATCGTAGGAGGCGACTAAATTTGGGATCTTATCTTTTCTCTTCTTTCTGAACAACTTTCTTCTTCCTGATGTCTCCCTTGACAATGCCTCACACTTTTGGCCTTTAGTTGAGCGTAGCGCTCAGCATATTTGGAGTGGGACGACTGGTTTGCCCAGGAGGTTTGGTTTATTTGTTTAACGTTCTATGAACAGCTAAGGTAATTTAAGGACGGCCTCCCGTGCGTGCGATATGCATATGCATGCGTGTGCGTGTTTTGGGAGGCTGCGGTATGTTTGTGTTGTCTCCTTGTGGTAGGCCGGAACTTTTGCCGATTTATAGTGTTACCTCACTGAAGCATACTGCCGAAGACATTCAGCAGGACACCCCACCCGGTCACATTATACTGACAACGGGCGGACCAGTCGTCCCACTCCTAATATGCTGAGCGCTAAGCAGGAGCAGCAATTACCATTACTCTGGTATGTCTCGGCCTGGGGACATAACCCGGTTTAATTCTATGTATAAACTAAAATTATTTTTTGTGATGGTACAATCGTTACTGCGGCAAAAACGTTCTTGAATATCATCCAAATGCCTCCGCGAGACCTATGACGAAACAGACGGGCAACCACAGCCCCCAGTCATACGTCATCCAGTTGTAGATTTTTTCGCTACCATGCACAGGGACAGGTTACAATAGTAATGTATGTATAAAATATATGGTGGGTCGATATAAACATAACACATGGGACGAAGCTCCGATTCTGGAAATCCCAGGGCGCCAATTTCAAATATAAATTAACAACACTTACTTTCAGTCTTTTTCCACGGGAATTGCTGCTATCGTTTCGTTATAGGTTATAGTTTTCACACATATAATCTTTAATTGTCGATCTGTTCGCATACTCCCCATTTTAAAGCACTTTGTCGGAAGTTTTCAATGTTCCCTCCAAAAAATTGATGCTATGGACCGGAAGTTGCGCAACACCTTGGCAGTCTACTTACAATCTACAATCTACTTAGAAAAGGCCTTTCCTAATTATGGAATACGTTTGATAATTTTTGATCACGCATAAATGGCCCTGCAGGTAGGGCGTAAGGCGTAAGAATTGTACCTGCTGCCCCCATTGCATGATCGTAAGAGGCGACTGAATTTGGGATCTTATCTTTTCTTGTCTTTCTTACAAACTTTCTTCTTCCTAATGTCTCCCTTGACAATGCCTCACTTTTGGCCTTTAGTTGAGCGTTCGCCGCTGTGAGGAAGACTTTGGGTTCTGTTCCCTGGCCGAGACATACCAAAGTCTTTAAAAATGGTAGTTGCTACTCCTGCTTGGCGCTCAGCATACAAGGAGTGGGACGACTGGTTCGCCTGTTGTCAGTATAATGTGACCGGATGGGGTGTGCTGCTGGGTGTCTTCGGCAGTATGCTTCAGTGAGGTAGCACTATAAATCGGCAAAAGTTCCGGCCTATCACAAGGAGACTTAACACGAACATACAGCAGCCTCCCAAAACACACATACGCACTCACCACACGCATGCATGTCGCACACACGGGAGGCCGTCCTTAAATGACCTTAGCTGTTAATAGGACGTTAAACAAAATAAACCAAACCAAACCAAATCACGCATCAAGCGATTAATTAACGATTACTCACCAAGACACGATATCAGTCATATTTGCTTCAAAAATTCTGCCAAAATTATTCACTGCGGATATGACTCTTTCCAGTTGCCTCGGGAGTTTTCTTCCCTTTGGCTGCTATTGTCCATCGCCTTCCGAAAGGTGTTGCGCAACTTCCGGTCCATAGCATCACTTTTTTAGAGGGAACATTGAAAACTTCCGACAAAGTGCTTTAAAATGGGGAGTATGCGAACAGATGGAAAATTAAGGATTATATGTGTGAAAACTATAACTTATAACGAAACGATAGCAGCAATTCCCGTGAAAAAAGACTGAAAGTAAGTGTTGTTAATTTATATTTGAAATTGGCGCCCTGGGATTTCCAGAATCGGAGCTTCGTCCCTTGTGTTATGTTTATATCGACCCCCCATATATTTTATACATACATTACTGTTGTAACGTGTCCCTGTGTACCATGGGAGAGAAATGTATTGATATAAATGAGAACATAGACATTAAAGAAAATTAACTGAAATATCAAATCGTCCGAAAGTTTTTTACGCAGTCAAAACACATTAAGGCAAAAAAAGAAATCCCTGCTGACCAACTCGACAAATTCCTTTCAAACTATGTATTGTGTTTTCGGAAGAGAGATTGTAACGGGTATCGGCTAAGTTATCTCGGAGGAATGCTTTGTTCCTTCGAACGATATCTGAAAGGTCATCGGTATGGACGTACATTGTGGTAAAATTACAAATTACGAGTTCCCAGGAGTCCAAGAAGCCTGGAAATCTAAGAAAAAGATTTGAAAAAGAAAGCGATTGAGTACAACCAAGGCGGCGAATGCAATTATAGATTCATCAACAAGGACAAAAATACTCCGCCCATGCAAATATCGTATTACATGAAATGAAAGTGGAGCAACATGCATAAAAAGTAACAAGTTTACCAAGCAAGTGTAGGAGAGAGCTAGAACACAGACAATTATGCCGAAGAGACACTTATCTAGGCTATGATAGAAAATGGTTTGGTTTTATTTGTTATACGTCCTATTAAAAGCTAAGGTCATATAAGGATGGCCTGCCGTGCGTGAAAAATATGCATGTGTGTGGTGAGTGCGTATGTGTGTTGTGGGAGGCTGTGGTATGTTAGTGTTAAGTCGCAAAGTCTTAGACAATTTTATAACTGTAAATAAAAAAAACATCCTAGAGTCATCTCCTTCGACCATGCAACGGGGTTTGGTTTGGTTTATTTTGTTTAACGTCCTATTAACAGCCAAGGTCATTTAAGGACGGCCTCCCGTGCGTGCGACATGCATGCGTGTGGTGAGTGCGTATGTGTGTTTTGGGAGGCTGCCGTATGTTCGTGTTAAGTCTCCTTGTGATAGGCCGGAACTTTTGCCGATTTATAGTGCTATCTCACTGAAGCATACTGCCAAGACACCCAGCATCACACTCCACCCGGTCACATTATACTGACAACGGGCGAACCAGTCGTTCCACTCCAAATATGCTGAGCGCTAAGCAGGAGTAGCAACTACCATTTTTAAAGACTCTGGTATGTCTCGGCAAGGGGACAGAACCTAAAACCTTCCTCACAGCGGCGAACGCTCAACTAAAGGCCAAAAGTGAGGCATTGTCAAGGGAGACATTAGGAAGAAGAAAGTTAGTAAGAAAGACGAGAAAAGATAAGATCCCAAGTTTAGTCGCCTCTTACGATCATGCAATGGGGGCAGCAGGTACAATTCTTACGCCCTACCACATGCAACGGGGCAGAAGGAGGCGTGTCAGAATATGTTTAAAACAACAGAGCTTTTTACGACAGATCGACACTCGCCGAAACGATATCACGAAAAAATTAAATAGGAACCCCAAAATATCAAAATGTATATTCAAACGAATAAATATGCTTCAATGCACTCGTTTATTAGAATATTTTGTTCACCAATATCATTTTTGTTTAGTAAGGGATAGTTTTGCTGTCCAAGTTACAATGAGGACTTTTTTAGGATGCGTGTGGTGAATATGTGTGTTTTGGTAACCAGCCGCATTTAAGTGACGATTGCTTCAGTACCTACTGCCAACTTTATAAAAGTCAAGCAGACAGTGGCGGTAAACAATTAGATAAACATTGCTTTACATCTCCTAGTGACAGAACACATTACAAATAAGTTTCATCACCATAGAGAAAAAGCTCTAAAAAGCAAAGGTGAAGAATTACCAAGAGAGATCTCATCAAAAGGTGAGATAGCATTGCAAATTTAGTCTTATACGAGCCATGCCATGTTTTTCATTTCCAGTATAAATGCTTGTTGCAAGAACATGAACCCTATCATATTTCTCAAAATATATTTAATAGGTGTAGTCTGCACGCAGTTTCAGGAGAGAGAAAAAAAATCTGGCTCATCGGCTATAATTGATTATCTAAGACCGTTTGTGCTGCCACTTTGTTTCGATAAAAGATATTATGGGAGACTTGGAATCAGTGGCAGACAATTTTATGTCTGTCGGGTGTACGTTAAGAGATGTTTGATTATTTGATGTAATTCCGGTTTTACTGGGGATCAGGTGATCGAAAACTAAAAGCAACGAGGGATGGTCTGTATCAAGTAATTAACGTTTTTAATACATCGAATAAATGATATTTCTTACGGGGATTGGTGAATTGTCAGCTCTTCCGGGAAATATGTTGATCATTATAAGAGGGCGCCGTCTGATCAGTTTTTGATGTAGCGAAACGAGGGAGTAATAATTTGTCAAATCTAAGGGGATATCCCGAGTCACCCAGTAGCCATCCATCAATCTCCCGTCTCTCAAAAACTGCACTCAAGTTGCTATTGTTCAGAATAAAACTATCATGGACAGACCCAGGCCACCTAGTTACTATGTTGATCAATCTGCGTTTGAAATCAAAAATATGATAATACAATAATTTGATCTTGTTTCACATATTTAAACTAAACAGTTCCGTTGTGGTTTATCCAGAAGATATTTTTCACTTTTTATTTTTGTAAGAGTGGTATGATCTTTCTCTCAAAATCTGTCAGTGTTAAAAAATTGATTGTTTAATACACAAGGCCAATATACAAAGTAGACTTACATATAAAGTAGACTGATATTTGAAGATAATTATGAGAGTAACAAAACTTGGGTGTACTGTAAAATCCATGAGATGATTCGTAAGTTTAAAAATGTCCACAGCACCTCTTTGGCTTATTTAAACCCACACTTAAATGCAGTCGTTTACTACATGTAATATTATCAATTACACACAAAATGGTTAAATTGTTTTCTGTTTTTTTAGATCAACTTATTTGAATTTGCGTTTTCTTTTGGACCCTTGTGAAGGTGTCATAATAATACAATATAAAAGTGGCTAATTAATCTTTTTTTCTATCGCTATAATAAAGTTTTTACTGGTTTAAATCAGATATCTGTATTGAAATAGAGATATCTCTATTTTAAATTTGAATCAATCTCATTTGATTAGAATATATCTAATTTCATGAAATACTGATGTCGGTAGTATCGTCTATTTAATTACAACACGTGTATATCTTAATGTTTTGTTATATTAATAGAACATTTAAAGGTGTCCTGAATATTTTGTTTATCAAGAAAGTAAAACCTTCTCTTTTTTATGCCACGATCATGTCATAGCCATGGAATATTATTTCCGTATTTCTGTTCAGAAAGCTGTCAAGGGGATACTACTTTAACATAGATTCTATCAGTTCTCGATATCGGCGAAGTTGTGAAGTAGCAGAGCTATGAATTTTGGTAGCTTTCAAGCGTGAATGACGTTTAACTTACCTACACCTACTGTCGACGACAGCTTGGATATTCAATGCATGGAATCCTTTCCTACATACATACGTATGTTCGTCAGCGGAAGGGGCAATGATAGGAATTAAGGTGCCGTCGATGGCACCGACCACATTTGGAATATGGTGGGCAATGGCATAAAGCTCTTTCAGCTGTAAAACATCCGCCGGAAAACTGATCTTCCCTCTCAGGTGATGGATAATTCCATCTATCACACGCTTTGTAATGCGAGAGACAGAGGGTCGACTGACCCCATGTAGGTCCCCGGTTTCCGAAAGAGAAATCCGCCTTTTGCAAAATACCTCGGGGCAATCAAAAGTTGTATCTGGGGTTAATGGCGTGGGAGCGATTGGTTACGGTGAGTAAGTCGTCTTTGATAATTTCATATATATTCACAATTAAGCCTCGTGACATACGGTAGCGCTCAATTTAATACCCGTCATCGTTTTTATCTAGGTAATTTTCTCTCTCTCTAAACACTCATTCTCTCCTCATTGCTCTTCTTATTTCCTCATCTATCAATACCATTCAAGCCGCCATTTTGGATTCGCACTTACAAGTGGATGTAAAGCTACATACAGATTTACACTACATCTCAGGGTGGTGTAAGTTACACCCGGTTTCAGGAATAACTTGCACCCACTTGTAAGTTACACATGCTTTGTGAAACGGACCGTAACTTTTACGTACGGTTTACATACCGATTTACACCCACTCGTAAGTTACACCCTGTTTGTGAAACGGGTCTATGGTATATATTTCTATCAAATCAAGTTGAAATACACACATTTCACGTCATTAACACCTTCCTGTTCGGAGGTTTTTGAGGGGTTTTGTAGGTAAAATGAACATGTTCTCTAAAAACATTTTTTATAATTTTAATATTCCGTGTATATTGAGTGGTATATATCACAAGATTTTTCTAACAACTTTAATGAAATATTTCTGCTAAATCAATATATTACATAGAGAAACAATTTTGTTGTTACATTTCGAACAGCTTAAAATCTCTAAATACACTACACTGCTTTGAAACAATTTGGAGGTTGGAGAGGGGTGTCCTTGGGGTCTTGGATGTCTTTATGTGCATTAAGCATTGATGACAGTTTGAAAAAAATAATTCGATTAATAATTTTTTTTTCATTGATGGACCAAATGCATTATTTTGGAATAAATAAATATAAAAGGAATGATACAGTTATGTACTACCTATGCATATGGAGTTATCATATTAGATTAGATTTTAAAACAATATGTTCTTACATGCAATGTTGCTACGCATAATAAAGTATTAGTGAGTTATTATGAAGAGAGATGATCACTTTTTTTTATGAAATACAGTTGTATTCTATCACGAGTTGTTAGTAACAACATATTTCTAAGAAACTCGAGTAACATTTTGAGATTTCCATTAGTAATAAACTTTTGAAAATATTTTCCAATTTCAGAAAAATGAACATACAAATTGCTCCAACAGGAAAAACAACTGCATCAGTAAATTCTGTATATCTTTAACATTAATGTACCTCATATTTCCTCTTTCTGTATTTACCTTTCATCACTTCCATTATGCCACAACTTGAAAGAATTTTTCTGCTTGGCAACGGAACTATCTGTATACCATCTTTAACATTACACATCACACAATCTACTCTCTTTTCAGTAACAACAGGTAAACATTGATTTTCATTTATCTTTTCTTGCTTTCCATATATATCATATATATTGGAAAATACATTCCCTGAATTCAAGTTGTTGAAATTGAGATGGCCAATGACTAGCTGATTGCTTATACAATACAAAGGCATTAGCAATAATAATGTCAATGGAGTGAAAAAATAAAACTTGCCACCAATGAAATTTAGTTCCCAAGTATGAAGAATACTGTGCGACATATTGATTACTCTTATCTGCGGTATGTTTGTGTTATGTTTTTGCTGCAAGTCAATCAACAAGGTCGATGTAATTATTGTAGATCATTCCAACGTTAGCCGGTAATTTAAGTTATGAAGATTTGTCTAATATTTTTTGGACATTATGTAAAATATTGATCACAGCAGGATCCATGTTTGGAAAATAAAACAAAACAAAACTAAAAGAAAAAAAAACATTGTAAATCAAGATAAGCTACTATTAAATTAGAGAAAAAATAATACGATTAATAGGATTGTCTAAAATAAATATTCACCAAAATCACATGAAAAATAAAATAAGCACAATTATTTTCTCAAAAAAAAAAAATCACATTGACAGATCAGGAGATGTTAAAAGAATCAAACTGACAACTAAGGAAAGTTATTTTTTATCAAATGCCCAACTTTATGGAATAACAAAATAAAAACTAAACAACACCAATACACATTATTTCGTTTTTAGCCCACCATCATCAGATGGTGGGCTATACAAATCGCCCTGCGTCCGTGGTCCGTCCGTCCGTCCGTAAACAAGTGCTGAAGGGATCTTTCTCAAATTTCATATGTAGGTTCCCCTTAGTGCCTAATTATGCATATTGCATTTTGAGACAAATCGGAAAACAACATGGCCGACAGGCAGCCATCTTGGATTTTGACAATTGAAGTTTGTTATCGCTATTTCTCAGAAAGTACTGAAGGGATCTTTCTCAAATTTCATATGTAGGTTTCCATTGGTGTCTAGTTATGCATATTGCATTTTGAGACCAATCTGAAAACAACATGGCGGACAGGCAGCCATCTTTGCTTTTGACAATTGAAGTTTGTTATCGCTATTTCTCAGAAAGTACTGAAGGGATCTTTCTCAAATTTCATATGTAGGTTCCCCTTAGTGCCTAGTTATGCACATTGCATTTTGAGACCAATCTGATAACAACATGGCCGACAGGCAGCCATCTTGGATTTTGACAATTGCAGTTTGTTATCGCTATTTCTCAAAAAGTACTGAAGGGATCTTTCTCAAATTTCATATGTAGGTTCCCCTTGGTGCCTAGTTATGCATATTGCATTTTGAGAGCAATCAGAAAACAACATGGCGGACAGGCAGCCATCTTGGTTTTTGACAATTGAAGTTTGTTATCGCTATTTCTCAGAAAGTACAGAAGGGATCTCTCTCACATTTAATATGTAGGTTCGTCTTGGTGCCTAGTTATGTATATTGCATTTTGAGACCAATCAGAAAACAACATGGCCAACAGGCAGCCATTTTGGATTTTGACAATTGCAGTTTGTTATCGCTATTTCTCAAAAAGTACTGAAGGGATCTTTCTCAAATTTCATATGTAGGTTCCCCTTGGTGCCTAGTTATGCATATTGCATTTTGAGACCAATCAGAAAACAACATGGCGGACAGGCAGCCATCTTGGATTTTGACAATTGAAGTTTGTTATCGCTATTTCTCAGAAAGTACGGAAGGGATCTCTCTCACATTTAATATGTAGGTTTGTCTTGGTGCATAGTTATGCATATTGCATTTTGAGACCAATCAGAAAACAACATGGCCAGCAGGCAGCCATTTTGGATTTTGACAATTGAAGTTTGTTATCGCTATTTCTCAGTAAGTAATGAAGGGATTTTTCTCAGATTTCATTTGTAGGTTGGCCTTGGTCCGAAGTTAAGCATATTCCATTTTTGGACCAGTTAGAAAACAACATGGCAGACAGGTAGCCATCTTGAATTTTGACAATTTAAGTTTGTTATCACTATTTCTGAGAAAGTACTGAATGGATCTTTCTGAAATTTCATATGTAGGTTTCCCTTGGTGCCTAGTTATGCATATTGCGTTATGAGACCAATCAGAACACAACATGGCCGGCAGACAGCCATCTTGGATTTTGACAATTGAAGTTTGTTATCGCTATTTCTCAGAAAGTCCTGAAGGGATCTTTCTCAAATTTCATATGTAGCTTTTCCTTGGTGTCTAGTTATCCATATTGCATTTTGAGACCAATCAGAAAACAACATGGCCGACAGGCAGCCATCTTGGATTTTGACAATTGAAGTTTGTTATCGCTATTTCTCAGAAAGTACGGAAGGGATCTCTCTCACATTTAATATGTAGGTTCGTCTTGGTGCCTAGTTATGCATATTGCATTTTGAGACCAATCAGAAAACAACATGGCCAACAGGCAGCCATCTTGGATTTTGACAATTGAAGTTTGTTATCGCTATTTCTCAGTAAGTTATGAAGGGATCTTTCTCAGATTTCATTTGTAGGTTGGCCTTGGTCCGAAGTTAAGTATATTCCATTTTTGGACCAGTTAGAAAACAACATGGCCGACAGTCGGCCATTATGGATTTTGCCAATTGAAGTTTGTTATCGCTATTTCTCATAAAGTACTGAAGGGATCTTTCTCAAATTTCATATGTAGGTTCCCCTTGACTGTTTGTTTGCCAGGTTGTTTTCAGGACAGACTGGTCCCAAAATGCAATACGAGGGTATTGCATTTTGGGACCAGTCTGTCCTGAAAACAAACTGGCAAACAAACAGCCATTATCGCTAAATCCCAAATTTCTTATATACATGTAGCTAGGATTCCCTTGTTTGAAAAGTACTGGAGGGATGTTTCTCAATTTGCACAGATTAGTAAAATGAAGGGAAAAGTAGAGAGAAGATCAATCTGTCATAGAACCTATAAAGATCGTTCAATGGTGGGCGCCAAGATCCCTCTGGGATCTCTTGTTTTTTATATCTTGCACAAGGCGATTCCAGCTGTGTGAATATATCAATAAGATTTGCAAGGTTTCCCTTTACTTGGCCTCAATTTTGTAAACACATAATTCGTCTTCACTATTCCACCAAGTTTTAAATGAATGCCAGTAGTCATTCAAAGTTACATAAATACGATGACAGAAAACTGACTGTCCGCTAATAACTTGTCCGCGATTGTTTATATTCGTGGATATAATATACGATAATTAAGTATAGATAAATATATAAAAAGACATCGGAAATAATAAGCGCTGAATTCCTGTTCTCTGCCAGATTCAAAATCTCGAAGCGTCATTTTATTGGCGTTTTGTCCGTATCCATTTGTATCGGGTAAACTTGTACTTACGTTTTACAGCACTGTTGAGCACATCGCCGCCCGCAATCCACAGACTGGTATAAATGGCGTACGACTTTCGATATAGATTCAGTTATTTGGTTTGGTTTATTTTGTTTAATGTCCTATTGACAGCTAAGGTCATTTAAGGACGGCCTCCCGTGCGTGCGACATGCATGGTTAGGTTTGGTTTATTAGCTCACCTGGTCTGAAGGACCAAGGTGAGCTTATGCCATACTTTGGCGTCAGTCGTCCGTCCGTCCGTCCGTCCGTCCGTCTGTCGTCCGTCAACAATTGATTTCTTCATAACCACAGATCAGAATTTGACCAAATTTGGTAAAAAGCATCCCTATGGGATAGGGACTCAAAATTGTACAAATGGTGGGGCTGACCCTCCGGGGGTCTGAGGGGCGGGGCCAAAGGGGATCAATTTGGCTAAATTGTCATTTTGACAATGTCCATGTACCCATATAAAAAAATGCTTGATATATTGACATAACAATACCAGTGACAAATATATACTTAAGCATAGTTATTGTTTCATATTTCATGAAACCAGGTGAGCGATTCAGGCCCTCTGGGCCACCTGTTTTGTTTAACGTCCTATTAACAGTTAAGGACGGCCTCCCGTGCGTGCGTGCGCGCTAATAATGTTGCGTCAGCTTTTAACTGACGTGACAACAGCAGTGTCTCGGGCTTATCTGATTCTCCTGAGAGGGGATAACAGAAATTGTCAGGGTTACAACTGAAAGAAAGGCTACAGTATTCCCAAGCACTGTCGTCAGAGTCACCGGGAAAATAAACGCAGACTTGAGAGACTATAACATGGAGCCTAGTTGAAACCTGGTACCCGCATATTTCATTATGTCAATACTAAGCCCGTCGTTTGTTAGGTTAACTTAGGCGACAATTTGGAAAGGAGTAATCCCGAAACAGAGTATTTTACTCACTCAAATATAAGCTCCAGACTTATACAAAGAATATACTATCATGTTGCAACGTTGGCGAGTCAAAACCAAACCATCATCTAGTACTGGTAAGGTATCCGAACATCTCCAGAAGCTAGCTGTCGTTTCCAGTAGATATTTAATAGAATTGCAGCATAAGGATTCAGTCAAAGTTCTCTGATTACTCACACATTTTCGGTAAGAGCGAATTCGATCTTCGAAATTTTGACCAAAAATCACCATCCAATAGACACCAGCGACGCTCAGCCTACAACAGCGAATGCGACGAACGCCAGCATCATTCGCCGGGGAGGTGGAGGCGCACATCAAGAAAATGCTTGACGCAGGTGTTATTCAGGAGTTCATGTCGAAGTGGGCGATGAAAGAACGGCTCAATACGTTGGTGGTGTATTGATAACAGGGCGCTCAATGAAGTCACTGTTAAGGACAAGGATCGTCTGGACACTAGCTGGAAGTTCGTGGTTCTCAAAAGTAGATGCCAACAACGCGTAATGGCAAATGAAAGTTAAGGACACGGACCGAATAAGCGTTTCTTACATAATATTGATTATTTGAGCATGTTCGTATAGGTTATTATTTTTTTTGGGGGGGGGGGGGGGGGGGGGACATCCTTGGCAGAAGGGGATCAGATTTTGCATCAATGGTGACTCTGACCCCTAAGGGACCGGAGGGGCGTGGCCAAATAGGGGAAATTAAGGCAATTCCTTTAAATCGCTACTAGTCATAAAGTTATGAATGGATTTGAACCCAATTTGGTCAGAAACATCCTTGGGGAAAGGGGAACAGATTTTGCATAAATGGTGACTCTGACCCCCGAGCGGCTAGAGGGGCGGGGCCCAATAGGGGAAATAGAGGTAATTCCTTTAAATCGCTACTAGTCATAAAGTTTTGGTTTGGTTTATTTTGTTTAACGTCCTATTAACAGCTAAGGTCATTTAAGGACGGCCTCCCGTGTGTACGACATGCATGCGTGTGGTGAGTGCGTATGTGTTTTAGGAGGCTGCGGTATGTTCGTGTTAAGTCTCCTTGTGATAGGCCGGAACTTTTGCCGATTTATAGTGCTACCTCACTGAAGCATACTGCCGAAGACACCCAGCAGCACACCCCAACCGGTCACATTATACTGACAACGGGCGAACCAGTCGTCCCACTCCAAATATGCTGAGCGCTAAGCAGGAGTAGCAACTACCATTTTTAAAGACTTTGGTATGTCTCGGCCAGGGGACAGAACCCAAAGCCTTCCTCACAGCATGAATGGATTTTAACCCAATTTGATCAGAAACATCCTTCGGGGAAGGGGAACATATTTTGCATAAGTAGTGACTCTGACCCCCGAGGGGCCAAATGCGCGGGGCCCAATAGGGGAAATAGAGGTAATTCCTTTAAATCGCTACTAGTCATAAAGTTATGAATGGATTTGAACCCAATTTGATCAGAAACATCCTTGGGGGAAGGGCAACAGATTTTGCATAAATGGTGACTGACCCCCGAGGGGCCAAAGGGGCGGGGCCCAATGGGGGAAATAGAGGTAATGCCTTTAAATCGCTACTAGTCATAAAGTTATGAATGGATTTGAACCCAATATGGTCAGAAACATCCTGGGGGGGAAAGGGGAACATATTTTGCATAAATGGTGACTCTGACCCCCAAAGGGCCAAAGGGACGGGGCCCTAACAGGGGAAATAAATGTAATTCATCTAAATCTCTACTAGTCATAAAGTGATGAATACATGTTCTAAAAGCAAGTCTTGAGGTCTTTCAGACCTTAGAGAGTCTGAACTTCATAATCATTAAAGCAGTTGGGATCCCCACACTATAACCATATATAGCATTGTTTGAGATTTACAAATAAAACGAATTGAACATGAACATTATTTTGACATTTGGTCTAATCCAACCAGGAGAGCGATACAGGCCCCATGGGCCTCTTGTTTGTAAACATCGTAGTATTACGACAAACCGTCAGGGAACACCTCTGTATCTTGAGAGTTCACGTAGGAAAGATTCAGACAACATGGAATGAAGTTAAAAACAAAACAGTGTCTACTTTCTCCAACGGATGTCAATTTTTTAGGTCGAATAGTAGGATTTTTGTTTTAAACGTCCTATTAAGATCTAAGGTCATTTAAGGATGGCCTCCCACCAGTGCGACATGCATGCGTGAGGTGAAGGCGTATGTGTGTTTAGGGAGGCTGCGGTATGTTCATGTTAAGTCTCCTCGTGATAGGCCGAACTTTTTCCGATTTATAT
Source organism: Pecten maximus (assembly GCF_902652985.1). Taxonomy (NCBI): domain Eukaryota; kingdom Metazoa; phylum Mollusca; class Bivalvia; order Pectinida; family Pectinidae; genus Pecten; species Pecten maximus. The sequence continues at coordinate 8,619,499 of NC_047032.1, forward strand.
TGCTACCTCACTTGAAGCATACTGCCGAAGACACCAAGCAGGACATCTCAACCGGTCACATTATGCTGACAACGGGCGAACCAGTCGTTCAACTCCTAATATGCTGAGCGCTAAGCAAGAGTAGCAACTATCATTTTTAAAGTTTGGTTTATTTTGTTTAACGTCCTATTAACTGCTAAGGTCATTTAAGGACGGCCTTTCGTGCGTACGATATGCATGCGTGTGGTGAATGCGTATGCGTTTTGGGAGGCTGCGGTATGTTCGTGTTAAGTCTCCTTGTGATAAGCCGGAACTTTTGCCGATTTATAGTGCTATCTCACTGAAGCATACTGCCGAAGACACCCAGCAGCACACCCCACCCGGTCACATTATACTGACAACGGGCGAACCAGTCATCCCACTCCTAATAAGCTGAGCTTTAAGCAGGAGTAGCAACTACCAGTTTTAAAGACTGCTATGTCTCGGCCAAGGGACATAATCCAAAGCCTTCCTCACAGCGGCGAACGCTCAACTTAAAGACCAAAAGTGAGGCATTGTCAAGGGAGACATTAGGAAGAAGAAAGTTGTTCAGAAAGAAAAGAAAAGATAAGATCCCAAATTAAGTCGCCTTTTACGATCATGCAATGGGGGCAGCAGGTACAATTCCTACGCCCTACCTGCAGGGCAACAGCTTAATGGCACCTGTGGAACTGGAGAGGAAGTTTAAAATGTGTTTTCATGATGGTTGCCAGGGCGACCCGATAAAAAATTACACACTTGGTCAGGTCCATATCAGGATCATTTCTGGTAAGTTAGAGCTGAATCCCACTGTTGGAATTTGAGAAGTTTGAATAGGTGTTGTTCAGGAAAACCATGATTGCGCAATCTTGTTACAAAATAGTCGTCATGGTTGTCATATCAAAGTTTTTACGAGGCCAAAAAATAGCAATACTGTGTTGGCTCTTCTTCCTTAACATCCTCACCAATGTCCAGCTCAATCGCACCAGTGGAACTGGAGAAGTTTAAAATGTGTTTTTCAAGATGGTTGCCATGGCGGCCATCTTTGATTTCTGACCGACCTGAAAAATAACAACACTTGGTCAGGACCATCCAAACATCATTTCAGGCAAGTTTTAACTCAATCCCACTAGTGGAACTCGAGTTTGAAATGTGAAAAATTTTACGGACGGCGCACGACGACGGAAGAAACATGATGACTATGAATGACCTAAAAAGTAAAAACGAAATTTAAAACATTCCTAGTCGGGAAGATCGTAAAGAGGAATTTGTCCTCTCCCAGCTCCGTACTGGGCACACATATCCTACTTATTCGTTCCTTTTAAAACGAAAAGATCCACCATGTATGTTACACTCAATTCACAGTGCAGCATTTTTCTGATATTTCTGATTATAAGCACATTCGTGATAACTACTTTTGAATGCTGAATATGAAAACTCTTAAAACTCTTTTCAATTCCGTGGATTCGAAAGCACTATTCAGCTATTTGAAAGACATCTATCTATTCTGTAGACTTTGATGTCCCTTTACCTTACTCTGTTTGACGTTGTCTATATCAAAAAATTCACATAATGTATTAGTTATATTTTTTCAATCTAATTAAAATCTAGATTGCCATTCTCACTACGTTACAGGAACATTATTTTTTATTATTTAAACCAATGGGTTATCAATGATTTAAATAAACAATACGATTGCTTTTAGAAATGAACGGGGTTTTTTTTCAAATAAAGTAAAATATTTTACTGTTTAGCCCTAAATTACCCAAGCTGTTGATTGGACGCAAAACCTAAACGAAGAAACTCTACCAATAGAGGTCAAACAATGTCCAAAATGAGTAAATAAGTAAAGCCTGCGCTCTTTTAAGGTTCGTTAATTTCACATTTTGATTACTGATTGAAATTTAACCTTCTTTGGGGCGTAGCTAAATGTGACCATATCGTTATCTCAAAATAGAATTATATTACGACAGTTTCCTGTATATCTTAAAATAAATAAAAGCTTAAAGGTTGTTCTCGCGTTAGAAAAAAGTCACCGTTACCAGTAATTTAATCAGATCGAACGAAGTATTAATGTATTTTTGTTTTATATGCAATAATGATAAATCATAGAAAAAACATAACCTACGTACTTCTATTCTACTGTTTACAGCCATTTTTGTTTGCAATTTATATCGTTTTGGAAATGTCAATGCTATAAAAGCGGCATGCGTGAATTAGTTCCAGGAAAAGTTATCGATCAATTTTGATTTATATCGCAAGTTTATGCGAAACATCAATCAATTAATACAAAGTTGATTTTCTCTTAGAAACGTTCCGGTACCTGCACAGTGTCTTAAGTTCACCGCGTAGATCTACAGAAGAAGCGGACCTAATTTATTGATTTACAGCCAAATGGAAAGACGTTCACAGAAAAAAAACATAAGAAATTCAAATGAAAACGGTACAATAAAAAACACTTATATAAAAACAAATGATATTTCATATAGGTGACGTTAAAACGGAGGCACGGATCTGTGTAAAATGGGAATGCCTTTTTATATTTGGTTTAAACTTTCTTTTATTCAGGCATTTCGAAACATGTATAGTTACAAAATTGAATGTACAGAATAGGAAATAGAAACAAGTGTCTCAGACACTTATGTAAATATATCACCTTATCATAGACAGCAAATATATTGAAGATGGACAACATATTATTTGCCATATAAGACCATATATTAACAATGAATAGCAAAAGTTTAAGCAAGGAGAAGAAAAGGAAAATGGTGAATACTTGGTGTAGAGTGCAGGTTGTTGATACAGACAACTTGACTTTTAAGTACAAAGGCATGCTTTTGGGATAAATAAACTTTTATGAAAACCTGTCTGTTTTAAGTATATAATCTTGAACAGCTAAGACGATGACATTATTTTCTTGTGGTGAAAGTGTTTGGTTCCCAAATAGTAAGATATCGGTTGTAATATTAAAAGGTAAGGAATATAAATACTGTCGTCTTATGTCGTCGTATATATTTATATTTGCTTCTGTATTATGTTACGGTACAACCACGACGAAGATTGTAAAGAAATAATGTCAACACAGTGAATCGCATATGGTCTGCGATATTTTGAATGATATCGTCCGTTTTAATAGTCACGAAAGGATGTTAAACAATACAAAATAAAACGTCATAATAACTCGAAACACAGGTACAATGCATATTTTCTGGTACAGGGGCATGTGCAAACGATATACAGCGTAGGTATTTACACTTGAGTGTTAGTTATGACCTTAGCTGTTAATAGGACGTTAAATTTGGTTTGGTTTGGTTTATTTTGTTTAACGTCCTACTAACAGCTAAGGTCATTTAAGGACGGTCTCCCGTGCGTGCGATATGCATGCGTGTGTTAAGTCTCCTTATGATAGGCCGGAACTTTTGCCGATTTATAGTGCTACCTTAGCTGTAGGTAGGGCGTAAGAATTGTACCTGTTGCCCTCATTGCATGATCGTAAGAGGCGACTGAATTTGGGATCTTATCTTTTCTTTCTTACAAACTTTCTTCTTCCTAATGTCTCCCTTGACAATGCCTCACTTTTGGCCTTTAGTTGAGCGTTCGCCCCTGTGAGGAAGGCTTTGGGTTCTGTACCCTGGCCGAGACATACCAGAGTCTTTAAAAATGGTAGTTGCTACTCCTGCTTAGCGCTCAGCATACAAGGAGTGGGACGACTGGTTCGCCCGTTGTCAGTATAATGTGACCGGGTGAGGTGTCCTGCTGGGTGTCTTCGGCAGTATGCTTCAGTGAGGTAGCACTATAAATCGGCAAAAGTTCCGGCCTATCACAAGGAGACTTAACACGAACATACCGCAGCCTCCCAAAACACACATACGCACTCACCACAGGCATGCATGTCGCACGCACGGAGGCCGTCCTTAAATGACCTTAGCTGTTAATAGGACGTTAAACAAAATAAACCAAACCAAACCAATCTTAACATCTGAATAACCAGAAACGATACGTATAAAATTTGACCAGCCAGTCGCATCTTACGAATATTCCTCATGGTTATTAAAGTTGGTTTGTGCATCCAGCAAATTAAAAAGTATACGTATCTGCATGGCGGTAATTGAGTTTGTGTGTACTCATTCCCTTCAGTGCTGCCGATGTTTTTTAGTTCATGCGTAGGATTTCCGATTCATCTTGATTTTCACGCTAATTTGTATTCTAAAAAATAAAAGCACTGTATCATCTATCTCGATTTTATAACGAGTAGCGGAATTGAATAAAATCCATATCATAAATGTTTCGCCCCATAACAGCCCCTATCTAAATTTAGATCTGGTTAAATGGCATGTCTTGGTACTATTTCCCGGTCCATTTATTTGAAGATACCGGTCTTGTATGACCTTAGCTATTTCCAAGGACGTAAAACCTCGAAGCGACTCCGCGACAGCTAACGGCATAAGATTTAGATTTGGTTTTGTGTTAAAAGCCCTATCAACAGCCAAGACCATTTAAGGACGGCCTCCCTCGCATGCGACATGCAAGCAAGCTTAGGATCAGTGTGTATGTATCTTTTTGGAGGCTGCAGTATGTTTGTATCGAATCTCCTTGTGATAGCCGTCCGGACCTGTGTCCGATTTATAATGCTATGTCAATGAAGCATTCTGCCGGTGACATTATACTGACAACGTTTGGTTTTATTTGTTTAACGTCCTATCAACAGCTAAGGTCATTTAACGACGGCCTCCCGTGCGTTCGCATGTGTATTTTGGGAGGCTGCGGTATGTTTATGTTAAGTCTCCTTGTGATAGGCCGGAACATTTGCCGATTTATAGTGCTACCTCACTGAAGCATACTGCCGAAGACACCCAGCAGGACATCACACCCAGTCACATTATACTGACAATGGGCGAACCAGTAGTCCCACTCCTAATATGCTGAGCTCCAAGCAGGAGAACCAACTACCATTTTTTAAAGACTCTGGTATATCTCGTCCAGGGGACAGAACCCAAACCCTTTCTCACATGGGCGAACGCTCAACTCAAGGCCAATTTGGTTTGGTTTATTTTGTTTAACGTCCTACTAACAGCTAAGGTCATTTAAGGACGGTCTCCCGTGCGTGCGATATGCATGCGTGTGTTGAGTGCGTATGTGTGTTTGGGAGGCTGCGGTATGTTCGTGTTAAGTCTCGTTGTGATAGGCCGGAACTTTCGCCGATTTAAAGTGCTACCTCACTGAAGCATACTGCCGAAGACACCCAGCAGCACACCCCACCCGGTCACATTATACTGACAACGGTTGAACCAGTCGTCCCACTCCTTGTATGCTGAGCGCTAAGCAGGAGTAGCAACTACCATTTTTAAAGACTCTGGTATGTCTCGGTAAGGGGACAGAACCCAAAGCCTTCATCACAGGGGCGAACGCTCAACTCAAGGCCAAAAGTGAGGCATTGTCAACGGAGACACTAGCAAACCAGTCGTCCCACTCGCAAAATGCTGGTATGTCACGACCATGCTGGTATGTCACGGAAAGAACCTATAGGCATCCTCACAGGAGCGAGTTAAGTCAATTTAAGTTCATAACTGAGGCCGCTGAGTGGGGCTTAACTATACTACTATATAAACTTGGACGTTTTAGTCAACATATGCTCAGTTTTATGTCAATTTCATTTTTTCATTTCACAAAGAGTTTACTGAATTAAATTCAATGGGTATTGGGCAACAGGCAAAAGTCTATATAATAAGCCCTTTCCCTCTCTTTTTTATATCAATTGATATAGATATGTATTTATTTTAAAAAAATAAAATAAAAAATCCCACGTTCTCAATAATTGATGTTCTCTTTCATAAAAGAACTGGTATGAGTGTTCAAACAGCCAGTTCTCTATTAAACTATAGCCTCTGATCAAAAATAGAATGCTACATCTGCCAAAGGAGAATATAGCAAATTGATGGTTTCTTATCTTGTGACCAAAGATTGAATACTGTTGCATTACAGTTACATATGGGCGGTGCCATTCCTCCGTCCCTCATTGGTTAAAACCACCGCCTTCTCCTGTCGTCGCCTAGTTGTATTTTACCAGCACACATGTAGCGGCCTGCCCTAATCAATAACACCAATAATTCCGTTTTTGGACACCCTATTAGCAGCATCTGCCGTGTACAGCAGCGTCGCGTTCAAATAAGGACAACAACAGAGGCAACCAAAATTAGTAATTCTACATCAGGATCATTGCTTAATTAGAAGCTACGAAACTTTCGTATGATGCCTTAAAGCATTTTCTGTTAAATGTAACGTGCGGAAATATTTACATTTATATAAAACTGTTGACGAGGCTGTCACATTTGGTTGAGTGTACGTTTATAGCATTCTAAAATCGCTTCGGAAATAAGTTTGTCACAATTGGTTGAAATGTTCGGTATTACATTTCACTAACACTTAACATACAAATGTTGCAGTCTGTGGAGGATTATTTAAATGTTATTTTGTGTATTAATTGAACACACGAACAGCACTTGGATATATATTGTGATACATGCTATCGGTTCTTAATATGGACACGGCTTCTTATTGATGACAGATGTGCAAGGTAACATGATCATCGGTGGCCAGAATTATCTATCAGTACGTGATCAAGTATGAGTAGGGAGCAAATCTTGCGAAGAGTCGGTTACTTATGATTGAAAATATAGCATATGCCATATAATTTTTAATCATCAATGTTTACAAAATGGCATAGGGAAATAGCAAATTTATTCAAATGTAAGTGTTTGCCGACAATTACATGGCTATCCCATTTAATATAACATTTTACAAAAGATCAATTCTGTATATATTTTCAGCATGTAAACGACTCTTTGTATATCTCCTTTAACATAAGCCAATATCTTATTGTTATGATATTATTTACAGCAAAGTATTTCTTGTCCTTTTGTGGTTGTTTTCAGGTTGGTACAGTGTTATATCTTGTCAATACTGTAAATAGTAGATATTTCATTTGATCCATTAGAGTTTTCTTGAATATTTTCATTTTTCCTTCAGGAGTAACGTTAAATTGTAACTGCTGAACTGATATTAAGGGCTGCCTTTATTTGTAGCATTTTGTTCTCGAGTTGACATTCGACTTTTGATGAGCGCCTCGCCCTACTTGTAAAAAAGTGTCAATAAGACGTTAGGCAGTCAGATTTTATCACACATTCCTTCATTTTCCCGAGATTTTGTTTTCATTTTTGAAGGTGTCCAGTGTTTTTATACACTTGTAGCACGAAGTTAGTTCACTTCTGTCAAAGGTACAGTAGGTCAAGCAATTTAGTTGCAAAATCTGTTTTCACATATTCATTTTAACAGAGACTACAGTACAATTATTTGGGCGACAAAATATTCTTTCGAAATTAACATTTTCTTTGTGTCCTTTTTAGATATAACATTAGACGTTATATCTTACATATACATCTAGTTGTTATATTGTCATATGCCCGGCTTTTAGTTTCTGGATGTAATAAAACATTGGTTTACATTGCGGATGGTGTCACTTACATCCTTTTCCTTTGTTTTATCGATACTTAAGTTGGAATAACGATTATTTTTACAAATCTGTATCCACTGCTTGTTCTCAGAAATATATAACAGCTCTCCTGTGGCCAAAGCTTCATAATACAAAACCGAATTTATATCCTCCTTTTTCTGTAAACAAATTGTATGCTTGTTTTTATTTAATATTTTAGTTTATGTTCAGTAAGGTTTGGTTTGGTTTATTTTGTTTAACGTCCTATTAACAGCTAAGGTCATTTAAGGATGGCCTCTCGTGCGTGCGTCGTGCATGCGTGTGGCGAATGCGTAAATGTGCTTTGGGAGGCTGTTCGTGTATGTTCGTGTTAAGTGTCCTTGTGATAGGCCGGAACTTTTGCCGATTTCTAGTGCTACCTCACTGAAGCATACTGCCAAAGACACCCCACCCGGTCACATTATACAGACAACCGTCGAACCAGTCGTCCCACTCCTAATTTGCTGAGCGCTAAGCAGGAGCAGCAACTACCATTTTTAAAGACTCTGGTATGTCTCGGCCAGGGGACAGAACCCAAACCCTTCCTCACAGGGGTGAACGCTCAACTAAAGGCCAAAAGTGAGGCATTGTCAAGGGAGACATTAGGAAGAAGAAAAAGGGAAAAGATAAGATCCCAAATTTAGTCGCCTCTTACGATCATGCAATGGGGGCAGCAGGTACAATTCTTACGCCCTACCTGCAAAACGATGTTCAGTTAGGTATCCCTTGATATGGCATACTTTTTAATACAGTTTAACGTTCATTTCTGTGTGGAAGGCTATGGGTCCTTAGGGGCGACTTCAATTAGGATTTTTACCCTTTCTCGTCTTATTTTCCTCCGTCTTTCCGAATATCTTCCCGGACACTGCTTCAATTTTGGCTTTTAGTTGAGCATTCGTTGCTGTGCGGAATACTTTAGGTTCTGTCGCCTGGCTGATACATACCAGGCACTAAACTTATAAGAGATAACCCTGCTTTGTGCTCAGCATTCGTTAAACAAAATAAACCAAACCAAACCAAAGTCTTCCGTCGTATGTTCCAGTGAGGTAGCACTATAATTTCGGCATCAGTTTCACGTTATCACAAATAACACAAAAACAAAAAGCACAGCCTTCTTAGACAAAATCGCAACACGCATGAAGCTCGCACACATGATTTGTTTCAACGTCCAATCAGTTTAGGTCATTTTGATACGGCCGCCTTCGTGTGCCAGTTGCATACACGTGTAATGTATGCGTCTGTTTTGGTAGGCTGCCGTGTGTTTGTATTTGTTCTAGACCTTGACATACCAAAATCATTAAAGTGGTGTTTGATGTGTAATCATGGACACTTAGTATGACCAAGATAATGTACACATTTATATAGCATGCTTATTCTGGCGTGAGTATAATAGCCAGGGAAAATGAAATAATCTCAAGTTTGCCTCCCTAGTTTATAGCCCACCTTTGTTTTCGTCGTATTGAATACTAATCTATGTCTACAATACCGATACTTTATTATAATTCAATCAACACTAACCAAACGATGTATAGATTAACGTATGAGCCTTACATCAACTTTGGTTTTGGTCCTGGAAAAAATTCATTATGGAACTCCAGATGTGTATCTAGTTTTTTGGGTTTTTTTTTTTTTTCCGCCTCGTCAGTCGAAGATTTTTGTTATATTTGGTAACAGGCGCTAAAATAATTGTTTATCAATATTGTTACTGGAAATTATATGAATTCACGAATCCAATACATTGGTAGTTGCGTGCTGTAAAAAACATTGCTGCTGAATATTGATTTTTTTATACAATTTAAAAAAGAGCTTTCTGTTTCCCCAGATTGCTTTATTACAAGTAGTGATGCACAAATGACAATATTTATTAGTTGTTGCTAGGATAACATTATCGGATTATATAAATAGGTTTTGATAGCGGTTATCTATACAATGTGTGAGAACTGTTCCTGATTGATGACATATCAGTAAACATGACCGCCGATGAGGAAATATCGAACAGCCTTAAATGTGGTATAGATAGGGAGCAAGTCTTCCAAAGTGTTATTGATCGGGATAGAATTGATTGGGATAGAATTAAAATAAAGGATGTACGCAACATTTGTTTAAGTAATATGTACTTGCAACATTTAATTTTGACATTCGATTTCTTTTCCTAATGTGTTGCTCTGTAAAGCAACATTAAAATTAAAATTGGTACCGTCCACTGAAATGTCTCTAATGGTAGCAGTGTACAGTAAAAATGCCCAATTCTGGAAAATAAGACTTATGCTTTAGAAATGTAATATAACTAGTCAGTCAACCCTATATTACCTTTACTAATATCAATATATATATTCGTAATCTATATATTTGCAACTTAAATACATTTGTGAAGGATAAGAAAAACTTATTTTTGCTATATTTTTCAGACCTATACACACCTTGGTAACCACTTCAAGAAACCTAAAATATAGCAGAATATCGACGATTTTAACCCAAAATGACACCATTCAAAAACATTTTTTTTTGAAACCTATTTCAAGATAAATATCCACCGAAAGAGAATTAATATATTTTTTAAAACAAAGTGAAGCCTGTATAAACAACTTCATAATGAAGATATCAATTACAGTATGCATTTACCTACCTCTTGTCCAAACCCGAAATAAAACATAAGAAAGGTGAGAAAGATTAGGCGGGAAGGAAATGAATGTACACCAATATTGCAATATATAATCTATTCAAAAACATGTTTTTGTACTTTTGTCTCAAGTCTCGAATATATTGCAATTCGTTCCAAGTGATATTATCAGTCACGTTCCTGTAGACGTCTTTGTGTGTAAACTGTATGGGTGTCTCCTTGTGATAGCGCGAAACTTGTGTCGCCTTCAAGACATTCCACTCCAAAAATGCCGAGCGTTATAGAAGAGTAGTAAGCGGCATTGTCTTTTTAGTCTGATCATTGATGATGGTGGACTATTAAAATCGCCTTTCGTCAGTAAACAACCCTTGTTATCGCTATTTTCTGAAAGGTTATGCATACATGTATATGTCTATGATTTCCGATGGCTCCCATGGTCCTTTGCTGTGAAGCAAAACAACTAATGAGCAGCCATCTTTTTCAAATGATTTTGATGATTGCATGCACTAGTTTGAGCTCATATGGTCCGAAGGACCGGTTAGCCTCTCATAGAGCAGCGTCCATCGTCCGTATATTTTACACTACTAGTCATGAACCACTGGGTAGATTTCAACCGAAGTTCGTGTGGATCATTTTTGATGAATAACAACCAGGTATCTATAAACGTTGGGTCGTTCCAGCCCCCCTCCCCCTCCCAAACACACGCACGCCAAAATCTACACTGACCTTAATTAATTGACAATGTGATTTCAAAATAAATTACTTTGTACTTTGCTTTTTGTGTTTGTTAAACACGAACATAGTTCTGAAATTGTTATACTTTAAAAACAGACCAACCTGCAAATTGACGTTGAGATGACAAATTAACTGGTTCCCGATTTATTTGAATTTTTTACCATCATTACGCAATATATGACAAAAAAACCACAAACATATTTTGGTGTTGAAGAACCGAATGGGATTGTATATTTTCTATATTTTAAAACATATTATCAGCTGATTTGAACGCATACAACATTGTTTTAATTTTTTTATATACATGTACATATATATCTTAACCTTGTCGTAAAGGTAGGATGGGCATGAAGCAGGCCGTAGCACTGGCCCTAGAGATCTTTTGAATGTTTAAAACTATCTCACGGTTGTATCAAATATTGCTTAAAATAACACCTGACTTTGGTCAAATTGATTCGTGGGTAAAATTCCCTTGTTCATGTAAGAGGTCATTTAGACAGTATTTGTTTCGTCTATGCAGACTTCAATGTCTAATGTACGTCAACTTATCCCATCATTTTATAGTTTTTTGCATCATCCGATTATTTTATTGATCAAACAATGTTAAACGTTCTTGTCATTTTTTGTAGATCACCAGAACAACCCTTTGCTTAGCGTATCCTTGGTCGGTATGGTCATTGCAGGTATGGCGTAAGGATTATCTGTAGTTGGCTTTCAGCGATTGTTGATTGAATGTAAAACAATAGCTTCTGTATTTTTTGTGTGATTTTGATTACACTAAGTAGGCATAATGTATGAAGATTCCATCATTTAATAGGTCATTTAACAAAACCACAGCATGTAAGGGTTCCTGCGGTCAACAAGCAATATTAAATCCACATTTATATACCGTCAATGTTTGGTTGTGCGTTCAGGGGTTTATAAACTAGTATCATGTTAAAACCGAAGTCAATGAGTAAGAAAATAGAGAACAGAATGACAGAAATTACTGATACACAGTACGACAAATCTTGTTTAATTCGTTCTTTCTTAAACTGAAAACTACTTCGGTGATTGATAACAGGCATATAAAAAACATTGAAGTTGATCTGCCCTCTTCATGAATTTTATCACATTTTCACTTACTTTTACCTCAGCTGAAAGGCCGTAATAGCGGACGTAAACACCGTTAAAATAAACACGTACCTTTGTGCTCTCGCTTCTTTATGTTGTGCCCCCGTGGTGTTCGTCCTCATACAACCTTGGAATAACGACTCCAAACAAACAATATATCTTTGACGATCACTAATGAAAAATATCCATGAGGAAACATCATTGATTGTTTAGCTTAGGCTATATATATCAAGCTTATGTTAGCAAAAGATTTGGCTATTAAAGGACTTTTAATGCGGAGACACAACGAATACATACGACACACCAAAGAGAAGGAATAAGGACACGGTTTACTATTCGTGTGATCAAACAGGTACACAGTTTATGATGGTGTACGGATATTAAACAAATACGAGACAGATGTCACATCTGTCAACATTTCAGTTTTATTTGAATGTATAAGAACTTTATCATCAGATGATCCTTAAATCGATTGTTTAGAGGGGAAAGAACGCATCTCCAACATGGAGTGCTTAGAAGTAAAGGGTTGTATCTCAAATTTATCCAATTTTAGATTTTAATAAATTACAATTACGAGTGAATTTTTTTTATAGAATTTGTACATTATATTAATTGAAATGGTCTAGTTCTGTTAAAAAAATGTGCAATTTAAAAGAATGAGACAATTTCCATTGATATTCAGTACAAATTCTATAAGAAAAGCTCTCTCGTAATTGTATTTTAATAAAATCTAAAAATTGATAAATTTGAGATATAGCCCTTTACTTCTAGACACTCCATGTTTGAGATACTTCCTTGTTCCTCTAAACAATCGATTTGTCATTTCCTTCAAAACAAATATTTATTTTATAGATGTCACATCTGTCAACATTTCAGTTTTATTTGAATGTATAAGAACTTTATCATCAGACGATCATTTGTCATCTCCTTACAAACAAATATGTATTTTATAGAATGCTTAACCCCTTCCCGAAAGTCCCTAAAACAAGAAACAACTGCAATAGAGCGATCGTAAAAGGCGACTCATTTTGGGATCTTATCTTTATTTTAGCCATTTTTAGCCCACCATCATCAGATGGTGGGCTATTCAAATCGCCCTGCGTCCGTGGTCCGTCGTCCCTCCGTCCCTCCGTCCGTAAACAATTCTTGTTATCGCTATTTCTCAGAAAGTACAGAAGGGATCTTTTTCAAATTTCATATGTAGGTTCCCCATGGTGCCTAGTTATGCATATTGCGTTTTGAGACCAGTCGGATAACAACATGGCCGACAGGCAGCCATCTTGGATTTTGACAATTGAAGTTTGTTATCACTATTTCTGAGAAAGTACTGAATGGATCTTTCTGAAATTTCATATGTAGGTTTCCCTTGGTGACTAGTTATAAAACATATTGGTTTTTGAGACTAATCCGAAAACAACATGGCCGACAGGCAGCCATCTTGGATTTTGACACTTGAAGTTTATTATCGCTTTTTTCTGATAATGTACTGAATGGATCTTTCTGAAATTTCATATGTAGGTTTCCATTAATGCCTATTTATGCATATTGCGTATTGAGACCAATCTAAAGTAAAACCATGGCCGACTGGCAGCCATCTTGAATGTTGACAACTGAAGTTTGTTATCACTATTTCTGAGAAAGTGTTTAAGGGATCTTTCTCAAATTTCATATGTAAGTTTCCCTTGGTGCCTAGTTATGCATATTGCGTTTTGAGACCAATCGGAAAACAACATGGCCGACAGGCAGCCATCTTGGATTTTGACAATTGCAGTTTGTTATCGCTATTTCTGAGAAAGTACTGAATGGATCTTTCTGAAATTTCATATGTAGGTTTCCATTAATGCCTATTTATGCATATTGCGTATTGAGACCAATCTAAAGAAAAAACATGGCCGACTGGCAGCCATCTTGAATTTTGACAACTGAAGTTTGTTATCGCTATTTCTGAGAAAGTACTGAAGGGATCTTTCTCAAATTTCATATGAAGGTTTCCCTTGGTGCCTAGTTATGCATTTTGCGTTTTGAGACCAATCGGATAACAACATGGCCGACAGGCAACCATCTTGGATTTTGACAATTGAAGTTTGTTATCACTATTTCTGAGAAAGTACTGAATGGATCTTTCTGAAATTTCATATGTAGGGTTCCCTTGGTCACTAGTTATGCATATTGCGTTTTGAGACTAATCCGAAAACAACATGGCCGACAGGCAGCCATCTTGGATTTCGACAATTGAAGTTTGTTATCGCTTTTTCTGATAATGTACTGTATGGATCTTTCTGAAATTTCATATGTAGCTTTCCCTTGGTGCCTATTTATGCATCTTGCGTTTTGAGACCAATCTAAAAAAAAAACATGGCCGACAAGCAGCCATCTTGGATTTTGACAATTGAAGTTTGTTATCACTATTTCTGAGAAAGTACTGAAAGGAACTTTCTCAAATTTCATATGGAGGTTCCCCTTGGTGCCTCGTTATGCTTATTGCATTTTGAGATCAATTGGAAAACAATATGGCCGAGAGGCAGCCATCTGGGATTTTGACAATTGAAGTTTGTTATCGCTATTTCTGAGAAAGTATTTAAGGGATCTTTCTGAAATTTCATATGCAAGTTTCCCTTGGTGCCTAGTTATGCATATTGCGTTTTGAGACCAATCTGAAAACAACATGGCCGACAGGCAGCCATCTTGGATTTTGACAATTGAAGTTTGTTATCGCTATTTCTGAGAAAGTACTGAAGGGATCTTTCTCAAATTTCATATGGAGTTTCCCTTGGTGCCTCGTTATGCTTAATGCATTTTGAGATCAATTGGAAAACAATATTGCCGACAGACCGCCATCTTGGATTTTGACAATTGAAGTTTGTTATCTCTATTTCTCAAAGTACTGAATGGATCTTTCTCAAATTTCATAAGTAGGTTCACCTGGGTCCCTTGTATTGCATTTTTGGACCAGTCTGCCCTGAAAACAACCTGGCAAACAATCAGCCGTTATCGTTAAATCTCAAATTTCTTATATAGCTAGGATTCCCTTGTTTGAAAAGTACTGGAGGGATGTCTCAATTTGCATAGATTAGTAAAATGAAGGGAAAAGTAGAGAAAAGATCAATCTGACATGGAACCTATGAAGATCATTCAATGGTGGGCGCCAAGATCCCTCTGGGATCTCTTGTATTATACCAAACCGACACCTATCCCCGCAACAAAGCTAGAAAAGTATACCGAAATCAGATTTCCGTCCCTCTGCAGACACAATTACTCATCAACTACTCTGGAAATTTCAACAAAGAGTCGGGTTAAGTCACCCTTCGCACGCACGGGAGGCCGTCCTGAAATTACACTTGCTGTTGATAGGACGATAAATGTACATGTATGTCCCTTTAGGTAACTGCATCGAAAGGTTTATTGCTATGATTTGGTTTTATTTGGTTTAAAGTCGTATTAACAGCTGAGGTCATTGCCATGAGAGCTTGAATAAACGATTCTTCAAAATTGGTTCGTGTTATGTCTCCTTGTGATAGGCCGGAACTTTTGCCGATTGATAGTGCTACCTCACTGAGGCATACCGCCCGTCCATCGTCTGTTAACTTTTACTTTAAATCTCTACTAGTCATAAAATACATAGTAGATTTTAACCAAATTTGATCAGAAACATTCTTGAGGGAAGGGGAAAAGATTTTGCATTAATGATGATTCTGACCCCCAAGAGGCCAGAGGAGCGAGGCCCAAGAGGAAATATAGAGATAATTCCTTTAAATCGCTACTCGTCTTAAAGTTAATTTGGTCAGAAACATCCTTGGGGAAAGGGGAACAGATTTTGCTTAAATATTGACTAACCCTAAAGGGGCGAAAGGGGCGGGGCCTAATATAGGAAATAGAGGTAATTCCTTTAAATCACGACTTGTCATAAAGTTATGAATGGATTTAAACCCAATGAAGTCAGAGATATCATTGGGGAAAGGGACACAAATTTTGAATAAATGGTGACTCTCACCTCAAAGGGGCCAAATGGACGGGGGCAAATAGGGGCAATTCCTTTAAATCGGTACTTGTGAGAAAGTTACCAATGGATTTAAACTTAATTGGCCAGAAACATCCTTGGAGGAAGGGGAACAGATTTTGCACAAATAGTGACTGACCCCCAGGGAGCCAAAAGGGGAAATAAAAGTAATCTCTTTAAATTGCTACTTGTCATAAAGTTGTGAATGAATTTGAACCCAATTTAGTTAGAAGCATCCTGAGGAAAAGGGGAACAGATGTTGCACAGATGATTGCTGTGGCCCTCCATCCAATAACCATGTATAGCATCGCTGGACGTTAAGCGATACACATAATTCCGATGTAAAAATAGGCCAAGGGTCTTTCCGCACCCTAAGGAACTTAGTTTCTTTAAACACAATCATGTAAAAACAATCCTTAAGGTCTTTCAGACTCTAAAGAGTCTGGACTTTGTTATTTCTTTCAAGCAGTTTGGATCCCCACACTATAACTATATATATCATTGTTCGAGATTGACAACTAAAGTTACATATCAACGAATGAACATGAACTTTATTTGGATGTTCGGTCAACGCTCAACTGAAAGCCAACAGTGAGGCATGTAGTCGCCTGTAACGATCATACAAAAAGATTATCAACTTTTGAACAATATATCAGAGAGTATGTTGATACAAGACATCCATGGATGTTAGGTAGTTTAGTGGTCATTAATTAAAAATCACATCTGCATGTGTTTTTATGCTAATAAAACATGAAAAAACTTGGAAATATCCATATAAACTTTGTTCAATTTTGATATATAGTAAAATTAGTGATACGTAAACAAACAAACCAAATGTACTCTAATTAAGCCGCGAAGCCATTTATGTTAAAAGTACACTCCATTTTAAATGAGATGTATCAATAACTTCAAACATGGTTAAAGTTAATCCTTATAATTTAGTCACAGAGAGCAATGTTTTGATACTTCTAATGACTTTTTCATTTGTTAATTCCCTACTCCGCTTCATAATTTGCCAATATAAGTTGACATTACCAAATTATGTCATTTTCTTATGTTATAGGTTACAAACCTAAAACAATTGGCTACTGAAAATGCTTGTTGCAAATGAAACAAATTATATAGGATATATCTCAATTCATCAAAACTACAATTAATTTCATCATTCTACAAATAACCGCATTGGCGGGGAAGGGAGTCTCCTTTGTACGGTTTTTGTGTTACCGTCGTCCATAAGAGGGCTTTGGTTTCTGTCCCCTTTTGTAAGTATCACGTGACCAGGTAGCGGTATCCTGTTGGTCTAGTGGTGTCTTCTGCTTTTGTTGTATGCAACAGTAAAGTCATCTTCGCTAGCCAAGGCTTCTGATTACGTTACACTACACGAACCCTTGGCGGATATAGTCGTGTTCAAACCGTCGCGCCCTGGAATCCCAGGGCACCCAATCAAATACGTTTTACGTTCAGGCTTGGTTTCGCAGTAAACAAAAATTGCGGCACCCAGTACAGAGCTACAATGTCGACTATGTCATGGCATTTTACCTATATACAGAGACGAACTATCTTTAGGGAAACATTCGCAGTGTTTGATCATCTATTTAAGTCATTGATCACATATCTCATCAAAATTACACAAGCCTCCATGTGTGTTTGTAAACATCTCGGATGAAGTAAATCGGTAACGCTCGTTTTGATTGGTCGAAAATTTCATGCGTAAAGAGTGGTAATTTTGAATCTCCGCTAGAGGGCCAGAACTGACGCCTATATCCGCCAAGGGTTCGTGTAGTGTAACGTAATCAGAAGCCTTGGCTAGCGAAGATGCAGTAAAGTAGCACTAGGCCTATAATGTCTAAATTAATTTTACGCTTTAACAAGGAGACAAATGCATACATACCGCAGCCTATCAGAACACACAAACACACACATTACCCGCTTTCATCTCGATCACAGGGGAGGCCATCCTTCAATGCCCTTAGTTTTGGGGTCGTTGAAAGGCTGGCAGAAGGAAGCAATATAAATCGGCAATAATTCTGAACTAATACACAAACATACCGCAGCCTCCCAACGAACACAAACACTTGCCACGCGCATGCATATCGCACGCACGGGAGGCCGTCCTATAAGCTTAGCTGTTAATAGGACGTAAAACAAATCAGACCAAACTTAACGACTATGTGCTGATTATGCATTAGCATGTGTACATGTGTATCACATAATGAATTGTATGACATTTCAAAAGACAGTAATACATATCTGATAATTGTTACATCGGACTGTTACAAACACCTGTTTTATTAGACGTGATATAATATAAGTACAATTCCCATATATAATCGTTTGTTGAACAATGCAACAAGTCAAAATTTAACCACCATTTCAAAATCAACTGTCCACAATCCGTAATGTTTTCAGATCAACTCACGCGATCAGACAAAATGTTTGATCTTACGCAGTAATAACCTGAACAGTTACTGAACAAACCACAGCCTCCCAAAACACACATAGGCACTCACCACACGCATGCATGTCGCACGCACGGGAGGCCGTCCTTAAATGACCTTAGCTGTTAATAGGACGTTAAACAAAATAAACCAAACCAAAGCCCTGCAGGTGGGGCGTAAAAATTTTACCTGCTGCCCCCATTGCATGATCGTATGCGGCGACTAAATTTGGGATATTATCTTTTCTCTTCTTTCATAACAACTTTCTTCCTAATGTCTCCCTATTGACAATGCCCACTTTTGGCTTTTAGTTGAGCGTTTGCCGCTGTGAGGAAGGCTTTGAGCTCTGTCCCCTAGCCGAGACATACCAGTCTTTAAAAATGGTAGTTACTACTCCTGCTTAGCGCTCAGCATATTTGGAGTGGAACGACTGGTTCGTCCGTTGTCAGTATAATGTGACCGGGTGGGGTGTGCTGCTGGGTGTCTTCGGCAGTATGCTTCAGTGAGGTAGCACTATAAATCGGCAAAAGTTCCGGCATATCAGACTTAACACGAACATACCGCAGCCTCCCAAACACACATATGCACTCATCACACGCATGCATGGCCTTAGCTGTTAATGGGACGTTAAACAAAAGAAACCAAACCAAACCTAAACAGTTAGGTTTGGTTTTGTTTCATATTCTTCACGTCTATCACGCACATTGTGAGTGCCCGTATGTCCTTCTTGGACCACTTCAATTGATATTAACATATTTAAATATATATTAATATATGGTATACAATAGAGTGATACGTCGCCATGGGTATTGATTACCACTCTGGTGTAGCATTTATTAATATGTGTGTTGTCAACATAAAAACAACTGAACGTTTAAATTGGCTCCACTAAAGTAAGAAACGTTTTTAAATGCGCCTTCGTGCTGGAATTGTTTGGCCCCACCCATCAGCCCATGGGGTAACATCTCCAAACCATCAAACCGTAATTGCATGCCGATAATGATAACGCATGTTGGTTAATTGTGCGTACCATTTCGTGGCTCATTAGTGCATTCGTGTGAAATATATAATGTTATACATTGTTGTAAGGGGGCCCGCAGTGGCCGAGTGGTTAAGGTGCTCCGACACTTTATCACTAGCCCTCCACCACTGGGTTGCGAGTTCGAAACCTACGTGGGGCAGTTGCCAGGTACTGACCGTAGGCCGGTGGTTTTTCTCCGGGTACTCCGGCTTTCCTCCACCTCGAAAACCTGACACGTCCTTAAATGACCCTGGCTGTTAATAGGACGTTAAACAAAAAACAAACCAAACCATTGTTGCAACTTATACATTTCGATGACGTCGCATTGTTTACAGATTCCGCGTTGAGTCTGCACTGCCTAATCAGGTATGGTAAAACAACCTCAATCAATATAAGGTGTGAATGTAGTTTTACAAAAAAAAAAACGGCATGTTGCGCATAAGACTTCAAACTTTCACTTTGTCGGTGCATTCGTGATCGCAGCTTTTATCAGCTGTCATGGCAACGGCATCGACGGTGGTTTTACCAGTGATAAATCTACGAACTTGCATGCATGCATGTACAACCGAAATTTTCTTAGTAACTATACCTTATGTCTTTGGAAAGCATCTTTAAATAATTAATTTGATAACGATCCACTGCATTCGTCTATCAAAGTTTGTTTGTTTCTTTATGCCGATTTCAATACTTAAAACATTGACGAGTTCCAATATTGAAGCTTGAACATTAACACTTGCTCTATTAATCGTCCTCGAGCACCCAACTACCCAAAGAGCGTGAAGGTATCTGTACGTAAACAACGAGAAGTCCTGTACATTCTTACGAAAATGACAAAATTTCGTCAAAATTATTTAAAGAAGAAGTCAATTAATCGGCACTTCGATCGTCAAGTAATACCAGTTTATAACGCCGTTATATAACTGCACGTGAATAAATAGAAGAATGTACAACACTTTTCCTCGGTTTCTAAGTACGATGATGTGTATCATGTTTATTTGTAAGACCTAATACGTTTATCGGATGCTCTGGCCATATTTACCGACGTGTTTTTGTAGTCCTTCGAGACCGACGAAAACATCCCCGATAAGGACGTTAGACACACTAACATTAAAATCCGATCTAGAAAACAAACAAAACTGACCAGGACATTAAACAAAAGGCCAATGGCCTTAACGGTCACCTGAGATTTGAAATATTTCGGTTAATTTAATTGACACTTTTTGGTCGGAGCCATCAGTCTAAGCGGTCAGTCAGAGCCAATATGGGCATATCATTATGCTGTCATCCCATGCTGTTAATGATAACAAAGTGAGAATGGATTATAATAGAAATCCAACAAATAATAGTCAAAAATGTGATTTTTCCTTAAATAAACTATAGGAAAGTTTACCCCCTCCCCAGTGGCAAACTAGTGACCCAAGGATAATGAAATTCACAATTGTGATAAAGCACCTTAAGACCCCTCCATATAAATCGGCAGAAGTTCCGGCCTATCATAAGGAGACTTAACACGAATATACCACAGCCTCCAAAACACACATACGCACTCATGTCGCACGCACGGGAGACCGTCTTTAAATGACCTTAGCTGTTAAATAGGACGTTATACAAAATAAACCAAACCAAACCAAAACCGCAGCCTCCCAAAATACACATACGCACTCGCCACACGCATGCATGTCGTACGCACGGGAGACCGTCTTTAAATTACCTAAGCTGTTAATAGGACGTTATACAAAATAAACCAAACCAAACCAAAACCGCAGCCTCCCAAAACACACATACGCACTTGCCACACGCATGCATGTCGCACGCACGGGAGGTCGTCCTTAAATGACCGCAGCGGGGGATGTTATCGTATATGTACTGACAGGTTAAGCTGACAGGGTTAAGCTTAACGATAACTATATGCCATGCCTATATGCTGTGTCTGTACTATGTGTACCTGTGTCACCTTGACCTTTGCTAGTCCTCTGTTCACGTGTGCTGTCTCTGGTCGATGTTTTTGTCGTGCGTTGTTCGTAGTCGCTTGCTTTTTCGTCAGTGTCTGTCGTGCCTGTGTATCCTCTGTCGTGATTGGTCCTTAAGTTTTGTATTGTTAAAAAGTGGGATCAATTCAGGGTGGTGTATCGTATACTGGGCAGTCCGATGGATTAGTTTCCTGTGTGCTGTCACGTCTTCCTCGCCAGTACTTATGTAGCGTTAGGGTATGTAGGGTCTTGGGTGGGTAGTATTAGTCAGGATGTTTGGGTTTAGTTAGGCCGTACAGGTATGGGGGTTGGTTTTAGGTTAGGATGTTAGATATAGCTAGGCCTATGCAGGTGTGTGTTTATATGTAATTTTATGTTGTAAATGTTTATATCGTCATTAATAAATGGTTAATTGTAGTTCAAGACGTCTGTTCTCTCTCTATACGACAGATACAAGTTACCCATCGAACCTGGGTTGTTGGTCCACAAGGGCGAGTCGGGTGCAGTTTGACGTACGCAAACTGGCCCTGACACGCTCCTGTTACACTGTTAATAGGACGTCAAACAAAATAAACCAAATCAAACCATCTATGGAGAGTATTTGATTCCACAATATCTAAGAGTAGAGAAAAAAGTTTGAAATTTTAGTCAATTTGACTCTTTTAAGCCCCGCACATCAGCACCTGGGGGTCGATCGAGGCCAAAATGTACATGTCATTAAAGTGTCATCCCCTACTGATCAAAGTTAGAATGAATTCCAACAAATAATAGTCAAAATATGATTTCAATATATAAACTATAGTAAAGTTTGCCTCCTCCCCAGGGGCAAACGTAGAACCAAGGGTCATGAAATTCACAATTTTGGTAAAGCACCTTAAAACCCTTACATCTATGAAGAGTGTTTGATTCTACCATACCTTTGAGTAGAGAAGAAGATTTTTGAAGTTTTAGTCAATTTGACCCTTTTTGGCCCCCGTCCCTCAGGCCCCTCGGGGTTGTGGACCATATAGTTCACAATGTTAGTTGACATTTAGCCATAGCAGCTCCCTGCCAAATTTTCAAAAATGTTAATTGTTTACAGACGTATGACGACGGTTTGGTTTGGTTTTTTGTTTAACGTCCTATCAACAGCTAAGGTCATTTAAGGACGGCCTACCGTGCGTGCGACATGTATGCGTGTTGAGTGCGTATGTGTGTTTTGGGAGGCTGCCGTATGTTCGTGTTAAGTCTCCTTGTGATAGGCCGGAACTTTTGCCGATTTATAGGTCTACCTCACTGAAGCATACTGCCGAAGACACCCAGCAGCACACCCTACCCAGTCACATTATACTGACAACGGGCGAACCAGTCGTCCCACTCCTAATATGCTGAGCGCTAAGCAGGAGCAGCAACTACCATTTTTAAAGACTCTGGTATGTCTCGGCCAGGGGACAGAACCCAAAGCCTTCCTCACAGCGGCAAACGCTCAACAAAGACCAAAAGTGAGGCATTATCAATAGGGAGACATTAAGAAGAAGAAAGCTGTTAAGAAAGAAGAGAAAAGATAATATCCCAAATTTAGTCGCCGCATAGGATCATACAATGGGGGCAGCAGGTACAACTATTACGCCCGACCTGCAGGGCAGGCACGATGTCGGACAAAAGTTTATTAGAAACATATTTAAAAACAACGGTTTTTGTTCTGTTTAATCATAGATGCAATATCAACACACATGCGAACAAGAATGAATTCAATTATACATAAAAAAATGATTTCCCTCCTGAGGGGCAAACATGAGACCCCAGGGTCATAAAAGTAGGAATTTTGGTAGAATATATGAAGACCATTCCATCAATGAATGGTATTAGGTTTAAGCATTCTTTTAATTTTTTTTTTTTTTTTTTTTTGCCATTTCAGTCAATTTTGTCCTGTCCCCCAGGACTCAGGGGTTGGGACCTATAATTTATCATTTTTGTTGATCTTTGGCCATGAAAGGTTGATACAACATTTAAATGAAATCAGTTCAGAGGTTTCTGAGAAGTAGAAAATGTAAATGTTTACGAGCAGACGACTTACGTAACCTAAAAACTAACCAATCTTAAATGTTTGCTTTATGTCAACATTCATGTCGCATTATCGATGACTTTTAAAGTCATATATAGTGTAGTTACTTTGGTTTTAATTCTTTTTTCGAAATTTTATTGCTTTTAAATGATTTTTCTTGTCAGCTTGTCTATTAAAGAGCCAAAGACGTAGTCTTAAGGCCCGAGTTGAATATCTCCATTTGAAACCGGTACCATAGAGACTTCTGTACGTTTGAACAGCAAGAAGTCATTGGTCTTTGTCACTTTTGTTGTTGGTATCCTTTGAAAATGATGTCTTTCGTTGCCGTTTACTAAATATAGTTAAACTAAATTCACTTCTATCTTGTAGTTTTTAATTTTTGTCATCTAAGCGAGGCTCGGCAACCAACTCCATTTCATGCGTCATCATTGAAGATTTCCTCATCTTTCACTTTTCATAAAATCTCGACCCAGATTATAAAATTTTGCAGAAACAAATTACGTTGTTTAAACCCCCAAGGCGCCTGAGAGGCAGGGCCTAAAAGGCTCAAATCGACTGAAGTCCTTTCAAGACCCCCATGTGGATGAATCGAATGCATGGATGAAAGGGTTGAAGATACTGTATCAAACATGTTTCGTGGGTTTCACGCTACCTCTAGAACTGGATTAGGTCACTCTATTCATATACCAATGTAGAAACTTTTGAAATGATTTGTTTAAACATAGAAGATGGTTAAATGTGACCGTTAAGACCAATGAGCCTTTTCTTTCGTTTGTTTCATGTTATTTTATTTCCTCAGCAAGACAAACGCGACGTATAAATCCCTTCAATCATTAATTGTCTCTGTCTTTGTAACAAGTGTCTTGCATATATATGTATATGAACCTCAAGCTGTCATTTTATATTTTGCTGGGTTAATGGGAATACTTGGTAATGAAAAAGCAGATCGCGTCTCAAAACCGGCAATATCACTTCCACCGACTGATTTCAAACTTATTAAGTAATGTAATGTTTTAATATCACAGAGGCGAAATGAAAGAGTTTTTTCGTCGGCACGAAATTTAACTCATTTAAGCAACTAGCGGTGAATGGTCTCCATGGTATAGGGAGTCCGAGAAAGGTTTTCACTGCCAGTGTTAATGCTTTTCAACTGTAAATAATCTGCCCTTCACATAACGAGAAGGAATCTAGTAAGACTATCCTGTCAGACGGAAAAATATTCAAAATGACGGATGTTTTCCGAGAATCAAGATATCATTATTTCTCGGCTAACATCGGTTAGTTGCTCTTGTGCTCAGCAATATGGTGGAGGGACGACATTATGCCCGGCGTCAGTATCTGACCGAGTGCCACGGGGTGTGCTACTGGGTGTTTTCGGCAGTATGCCTCGGTGAAATAGCACGTTAAAGTCGGCTACGTTTCCGCGCCACCACAAAGAGACAAACACCGGCCTCTCGCAAACTAGGGAAGCCCTCCGTACATGACATTAGCTGATGATAGAATATTAAACAATACAAACCAAACCTTAATCAGACTTATTGTGTGACCAGTAAGAAAATCAGTATTAAATAAATCATGTTGGAGGCTTATTGGCAAAATATCTTCCAAAATGAGTAATTGATGTTAGGTAGCATATCATTATGAGCGTCAAGTGTGTTTTTTTAGTGTTTTACTTCAGACGTAAACACCAAGAAACCCCGCATGAAAATGTTTGCTATGTATTATCGACCGTAATTTTCTGCCTATTAACCGCTTCGGGGTATAGCCCCCGGAGGTAAATCAAGGTATTTTTCATGCTTTTGTAAAATAAATTCCAGATATTCCGCACTGGACGATTGCCCGCGGGTTTTTCGTCGACTCGACTAGACCAGTGCAATCTGTATTTTATTTAAAAGTGAGTCTGAGCCTTCGGGCTTTGACGATGGTGACTTAGCGATTTACCAATGTTTTCAATTATGGAAATCATAGACATATTATGGAAATATTGTGTTTATTTTGTAAATATATCTCATCAACTATTTATTTTGTTTACAAATAGCGTAAATTTAGCCTACATATGCATGAATGTGTATATTCGTATGACACAAATGGAAACATTTAACAATGTATAACCCGATTTTTTTTTATTTGGTTAAAAAATCCAGAGAAAAGCCCGCACTAGACATCTTCTGGTGTAAAGAAAAACGTATAGCGCGCAGCCAATACGCAGGATATTTGGGGAGTCGTATTTAGTATAAGGTTTTGCTATTTTAAATTGCATGTTTTTATTTACTACAAAATCATTTAAGTTTTTATTTGTATTTTACAGGTAAATCGGTCCCATATTTCACCATGTTCAAAGGACGGTTCAATTGCAACCATCTACGACTTTGTTTACAATCTTCTGAAACATTCTGGGGTAGAAATCCCCGAGAATGCGACCGCTCCCAACTGTACAAGCACGGATGATTGGCTACCAAACGGAGAAAGCGTAGAGGCTCATATGGTCAACAAAGTTGGCCGTATGTTCTACTCTTATGTCACTCCAGTAATACTTTTCATAGGAATTCTTGGAAACTGTCTTTCACTCAACGTCTTTCTATCGAAAAACATGCGTGGTTTATCGGCAAGTACCTATCTCGCCGCAATATCAAGCTCTGACCTTCTCACTCTGATATTCTACGTAAATGTGGAATGGTTGAGAAGGGGGTTAGTGTATTTAAACGCTGATGCGCAAGTGGAATTTTTGGATATGACTGGTGTGTGTCAGTTTCAGCTATATATGTCTTACGTTTCACGATTTCTATCTGCCTGGTTGGTCGTGGCATTCACAGTGGAGAGGTATATTGGAGTGTGTCATCCGCTACGGCGGCGGGATATATGTACACCAAGTAGTACCCGGCGGATCATTATAACGACGTCGTTTGTGGCCGTTCTCTTGGTCATTTATAAACCTGTGTTAAGTGGTGTACATAAAGGTTCCGGTGAAGGACATCCTTACTGCACAAGCGACCCTGATCACGACTTTCTGTCATTTGTATTGGATAGCATTTTCGCTGTGTTGATAACACTGGTACCTTTTCTCATCATAACAGTGTTAAATGTCCTCATTATAAGAAAACTATTTATAAGGAACAAGCGACAAAAGGAATGCAAGGTTGTGACCGAAGAAAGTGTTATCAAACTGGAATTCACCGTTATACTTTTGGCAATTTCGTTCTGTTTCGTCGTCTTTAATGTTCCTTATTTCGCTGTGTGGTGTCGGAACTTCCTTCATTCAAAGTACGTTTACAAATCTGTCGAACAGGACATGAGTGGCGACATCGAATATTGGCAAGGCATATTGTACCTTACACGAACTATTTTCTATATGAACTATTGTATTAACTTTTTCCTTTACAGTATCACTGGCGCTTACTTCCGGCGTGAAGTGCGCATGCTGTTTGTTTATCGACCATCGGAGCTGCGTGGTTCATACAGTAGGTGCTCTCGTATTAACTCCAACTCACACACGCCCCAGTCGTGGGTTTGACGTATATGGGTAGGCATGAAATGTCGTGCCAGCCGGGCTTTTAAAAATAATGGAATTCAGTTATAGCTGTAAGGTTCTTCCTACCATTACATTACATTTTTTTTCTTTTTGTAAAATAGAAAATAACTAGCCAGAATTAACAGCTACATGTCCTATCTCGATATTATTTACTGAACGTATTAACGGCACAGGGCCCGTATTGACATTGTTGGAGCAGAGTTTATTGACGTGTAAAGGAAATATCAAATATTGCACTCACTGCGGTATTGGGATGGCTTTAGTTATTGCATTAATACCTCAGATTCATTATTTATTTGATTTGTTTCAAGTATGGGTAGATAGCATAGGAGCTATGTAGCTATACGTCATTTGTTAAAAAACATTCAATAAATGCATCCCCGGCAAGCATGGGACCAAACAGCCTTACAACGACAATTCGAACCGTCAGTAGAGAGTAGTTGAATGTCATTGTATTTTAATTGATCTTCGAAGTAGATATAATTAGCGTTTAACGGGAGAATCAATTTACAAAAAAAGAGTCTTTAAAAATGGTAGCTCTACTCCTGCTGAACGCTCAGCGTATTAGGACTATACTATAATGTGACCGGGTGGGGTGTCCTGCTGGGTGTCTTCGGCAGTATGCTTCAGTGAGGTAGCACTATAAATCGGCAAAGTTCCGGCATGTATATCGCATGCACGGGAGGCCGTCCTTAAATGACATTCGCTGTGGATAGGACGTTAAACAAAGCAAATCAAATCAAACCAAATTTTCTAAAGAACCATACTTTGTCAACGTTTTTTGGAGAACGAATGTCAAATGCAGCTATGGCATACATACATTTGTTTTTATTATCCAAAGACTTAGACTTCTTCGAGACCCCATGTTCCGATTAATATTCATGTTTACACGTTAGACTACCTTCAAGTATATACTATTATCATAAAGCTTTGTTTTGTAGACATTTTTTTAATTCATGCATAACACGCAATTATAAGAAATGACTTGAGTATTGATTTACAATAAATCAATCAATCCCAGAACAGAACTGTTTTGGCACTTGATGGTGGGCTACATTATTCTGCAATTCTGAGCTCCCGCCTTCACGATTTAACGTTATGACAATATCATACTTCCCAACATAGAATATATACAGATGGACACCATCGCATTATAAAAAATAATGACTCTCTAATTGGAAGATGACTGCTGTGAACAGAAAATATGTGCCTCAAGCAACATATACTTGTTCCGCTATTTTGCTCACTTAGGTTCTCATTTCTTCCTCTTTAATGGATAGTTTTGTCCTTTCTGTCAATGTATTGAAATTATAAATCGGCAAAAGTTCAGGACTGTCACATGGAGACTTAACACGAACATACCGCAGCTTCCCGAAACACACATACGCACTCATCACACGCATGGATACCGCAATCACAGGAGGCCGTCCTTAAATGACCTAAGCTGTTAATAGGACGTTAAACAAAACAAAAAATCTTTTACAAATTAAAGGAAAAGTATTTTCTGTTTATTTTGCGCTTTGATTGGAATCCTCTTTTTGTAAAATGTTCGCGGGAAGTTGTTGACCTGTATGTTGTATTGCCAAGGTCATTTCATAATTAGATATTTTACATCATTACTTTTGTTAATCGCCGGCATTGTATCGTGTTTCTTTTCATTCTGATGTAATCTCTCGACGACGTCTTTTTTTGTGTGTTCAATTTAAACAATAAATCGTTAGCTTAGAAAAATCTCTTGAGCAGCTTTCTTGCAAAATTTAATACCATCTAAGGGCCTCAGCGTCTGTTTGGAAAGCTTTATCTGACTCAGCAGAGCAAATACAGACATCACATGATTCGCAATTTATATTACTACATCTCACTAGGGAACGTGTACATTACTAAAACTACCTCATTAGGCATGATTAGTATGATACTTTCAAGAATATCGGGACGGTTTTAATTCCAAAGCATGATTAAAACTGATAAAGATAATTAATTTACTAGTATCTAACGCACACTAAAATCCATTTCCTTCTTGTGGCGTATGTGTCTTTCAATAAGGACTAATTACAACTGTGTGACGGAAGCATAATTGTACAAAATACTGTTTCAATCTTTTAGTGTAATGAAGGAAGTATACTTGCGAATTGTTTAATTCGTTTTAAATTAAAATATAATTCTTGTAATATGTACACATTTGACGCCGCCACAGCGTATATCGCATATGTCAATTTGTAAAAAAAAATTTAAACTACACATTAGGATTTGCCTTAGTCAAAGCGTATTTGATTTGGTTTGGTATTGTTTAACATAATCAACAGGTATGGTCATTTAAGGACGGGCTCATCTGTGTGAGAGATACATGCGTGTGGTATATGTGTGACTCTGATATGTCTCGGCCAGCAGAGAACACGACTCGATACAAGTCTTACTCAAAGGGGCTGACGCAGAACAAAAGGCCAAAAGTGTCAAAGGATACATAGGAAAGTGGTTTAGAAAGAAGGTATTTAGCATTAAAGCGAAATGCCACTATAAATGCAATCGCCATTGCTTCCGTTTGTCTTCGTTTGACCCTTGCTTTTGTGCAATATTAATTATAATTATATTAATTCTGTTCGCGAATAGACAGTAATCATGCCGCGGAAGCATTTGCAATATAGTCAAATCCAACCATTGATTGAGGATTTATGGACATTTTTATCATAGGATTGTATGTATTGGTAGGAATTCCAGCCTGCCCGGTACACATCATGCCTATCCATATACAGAGCGTATTTTTGTATGTTTTATATCATTCCAAATATTTATATGATAATCATCATTTTATATTATACTGAATTATGATATCGACGATACTTATTTATTTGTAAAATTCAAAGAAAATGGAAGACAGATGGTGGTTATGTTAAAGTTTTACTTATCATTCATTTAACTTTGTATTTAAATAAATATAGATCTGATTAAATGTATCTTTATTGTTTGACTAATATGATATTTTGTACAGAGGTTATTTGAGTGGTTGTTTTGTATATAAAATTTAAAGCGGGCAGTTTTTGTAACTTTGAAAAAATAACTGGGATGGAGAAAATACAATATAAAACCTGAAATCCACGAGTATATCGACATGATCTGTGTCATCGTGTGTGGTCACATCACAATAAGATCGTTTGGGCGTACGGTTATGACCTAAAGTGAAAAGCCGCTAACTGATATGCAAATCTTTTTTAACATTTTCGTTAATGTGTGGAACTATTAAAATAAATCGCACACCATAACAAAGAATTACTCTTTCAATTCATTTTCTCCAAAACAATTTCAGAAAAATCTATATTGGATATGAATTATCACACGAGATTAAAAAGGCTAAATACCTTGTGTATATCATTTCCGCCACCCCTTGAAGCGATCCCTTAATTGTTAGGCAATCAAATTGCATTTAGAGTGTCCACCACGTGTGGTAAAAACTCTATGCTATTCAACATTTGTAATGATATTTCATGGCTTGAGAGTGGACGTGGTTGGGTGGCATAGTGGTATTCCCTTTCAGCCAGGCGGACGTGGTTCGATTCCCCGATCGGACGTGAAAGGATCTTATATTGTCACCTGCCCGACCATGTGGAGATTCCACGGTTTCCACGCAGAGTAAGACCCGTCGAGCGGTTCAATCCCGACCAACAAGCGTGATTAACTAGTTTTGCAATTGTTTTGAAATGAAAAATGTTTAAATTACGTTGAAAAATACCTAACACCCAAGTGTTGCGGTAGACATATTAATATCTGAATTACTTTATAAGGAATCATCCTCATTTCGATTTGATATTATTTTGTAGGGTAAAAGAGCGGACGTTCCCATGAGTGTATCGACTATCCACCACTCTTATGACTTTTTATTCTCAAATTTCAGCATTTTGATATCTCAAAATTATTTGAAAGTACACAAATTTTGGTCAGGCAATATATTAGCCTATTGATGCATCGACCAAGAACGGATTTTTTTATTATTATATTTAATAGTTTTCTATTGCCTTCGCCTTTTGTCGGACGTTGTGCGTCGTAAACAATTTACATTTTCGACTTCTTCTCCAAAACCTCTCCACTAAATTCAATGAAATGACAATATGTCAACTAAAATTGCTAATTATATGGTCCCCACCCCCAAGGGGTCTTAGGGGCGGGCCAAAAAAGGGTCAAATTAGCTGAAATTTCAAAAATCTTCTCAATTTCGAAATATAATCAGAATTGCTTTAACAAATTGATTCCATTCACATTATACTGAATTCAGTATTGATAATGATTGATATAGTTGTTTTTTTTCTGCGTTCACCTTTATATAATTTGATGCTTTATATGTGATTTTGACCCGATTTGTTTTTTTTTTTTTTTTTGGTTTAGACGCCTTCCATCACCCTTTGTTTGAATTAGTGCCACCATTTTGTCTCTTTTATGATACTTTACGTATAACGTTATGTAAACAAATATTTATTGATATTTAGAGGTTAATTCAATGAGTTGGTATCATGTGAAAGGTGATATCCTGCTTTTGTGCATGTAATTACACTATATACAGCTATTAAAAGTGTTTTGTCATGACTATCAACATATTTGACATTGATAAATTGCGTGTATTATATTTTCCTAATTTGCTTGATAATTATATTGCTTAGAAGTTTGAAGCAATTTATCTAAAACGAAAATGGTGTTAATATATGTTTAATGTTCTGCACAACTGCATCGTAGTTCAATGAATTATTCAGTTGTTTTACTGAGTAGTGTATTATAATTGTGTTTGATGACCGTGCGTGTTTATTTGATTGTTTATTTACAGAGAGGTTTCATGTTATTGTGTGTGGTTGACTGAATGTGTATATTTTCAGAAACTTGACATAAAAAAGAAAGCATCATATTTGCTCAATAACTATTAAATCATTGTTGATATTAAGTTATATTGATTACCAAGAAGATGGTAATATATTGCCTTTTCCATACTTATCGTTATCGTAATTATTGTCTCTTTGTTTGTGCTTCAATATATTTTCACGAATGGAAATGATTAATGTCTTTCAACGATGGTATTTGTAAAGACGTGATAAGCTAAACAATAACTAACAATGGTCATTGGTTGTATACGTGGCCGGCAATGTTTGTTTTATTGTTAGTATGTGCTAGTTTCATTGGTAGGTTTTTTGAGTTTCTTAGGAGTTTTCTTCATTAGGTAAATTATTTCATGCAGAGTTAACTGTACAATAGCATGTAAGTAGAGGTTAAATAGGATATTGGCAATATGTATAAAAAAAAATCAAAATGGCTATTATAAATTAAAAAATATAATTATACTGACATGAATATATGGAATGTGACGATTCTTTAATGCACTATTCCTAGGCTTTCCTTCCTGTCCCTGTTAATGTTTTGTTGGAAATGTCTTGCTGACGTGTCATATTATTTTTAAACTAGATTAAATGTCAACAATAATGAGTAAGTAAGGGCGGCCTTCGCTGTTTGGAGCTGTATGCGTGTGTGTCGGCTGTTTGTGTCTAGGACGCTGCAGTATGATCGTATTTGCCTCCCAATGATTGATCCAGACTTTAGAGACTTACCCTATTACGATTCATGTCACAGGGGACAACCTGATGCGGGTAACTGTAGTTACCCACATCCAATATGGCGCAGGGCGAAAACGGTGAGTATTAACTGATGTGAATTATCAATGTTCTTCAACTTTATATGGTATTCAGGGTAAGCGTATCGATAGTTGGTTCAATATAAATGTAATCTGAAGCAAGTTACCGATGATAGGTGCAATTAAGGTAATATTAACATCGTAAATTGTGGCTTAATGATGGTAACTGAGAATGATGCTGGTATCTGCGGACGATGATGTGGCTTTGGTTTGGTTTGGTTTATTTGTTAAACGTCCTATTAACAGCTAAGGTCATTTAAGGACGGCATTAATCAGTCATCTCAGTCATTAATGATATGTATAATCATGTAGAAGTTTATATACCGAATTCATTCAATTCAAACAACGCCGAACGTGCTCATCTATCTACATATATATCTAGATCTATAGCTACTTTATGTAACGTAATTTTTATGTTTGTAATTTTACTACAATTACGCTCATCATATGCAGTTACTGTTTTAATATAGTAGTAACCCGCATCATTTCTTAAATTACCTTATCAGATACCCGCATCATAGACTCACATTTACCCTCATCATGCCAAAACTAACGATGTAAATATCTGTTTAATTACACTAATCATCGGTAACTCATCGCTTCAGATTACATTTATATTGAACCAACTATCGATACGCTTACCCAGAATGCCATATAAAGTTGAAGAACATTGATAATTCACATCAGTTAATACTCACCGTTTTCGCCCTGCGCCATATTGGATGTACAATGTAGGTAAATACATTTTCCCGCATCAGGTAATCCCCTGTGCATGTATAGCATATACCATATCCAGTAAACTTTCAGTCAATGAATCACTATTTCGGTTTGATATGCCAGTTTAACTTAATCATTTGCTAGTATGTATCATGGCTAACTATTTGTATTGATGTTGACATTTAATATGTTAAGCTGTTTATTAATTATGGCAAACGCATTTTCAGAGCACAGTTTAAAATGCGTAACGGCCGATCAACACTATAAAGATCATAAGGGCCAACAAAACGTTATTTAAAGTACAAGCAAAATAGGCAAGAGCCGAAACGACATAAAAAGACGAAACATGTAAAATGTAGATATATTTATTGGTACACTCGCGATCAGTTAAAAATCAAAAAGTGGTTTTGATTACTCAAATCTTGTGATACACACCAATGGGTTGGTTATTGGTTTTATTTGTTTAACGTCCGATTAACAGCTAAGGTCATTCAAGGACGGCATCCCGTGCGTGCGATATGTATGCGTGTGGTGAGAAGTCCCGTTGTGGTAGGCCGGAGCTTTTGCCGATTTATAGTGCTACCTCACTGAGGCATACTGCCGAAGACACCCAGCAGGGCACCCCGTCCGGTCACATTATACTGACAACGGGCGAACCAGTCGCCCCACTCCTAATATGTTGAGCGCTAAGGAGGAGTAGTGTGATACAGAGCAATTATTTACTAACAGAATCGAAAGGAATCTTCAGACTTACCATACTGTTGTAAGATATCTCTCTTGCAAGTTGTATGATCAATGCAATCAAATAGAAAGTGTTTAACGGTATATGGTTCAGTGCACACGATGCACTGAGGCTGATCATCACGCTTCAATAAGTAGGAATGCGTTATATATGTATTGCCCATACTGAGTAAGCTCATGTGGATCTCGCATGTTGCACAAAATAACCATATTCACAAGTGGCTATAGCAGGTAGTGCGAGCATTTCTTTCTGGATTTAACTTTATAAAAGTATATACGACTTTGAGTTGCAAATGACAACTTTGAACAATATCAAATATGGCATACATGACTAAACAGATAAAGTGTCAACAGCAGGACCCATGATTACATACATATAATTGATCAAGTTACTTACGTTTCATTGCACCAGAATAGTGAACCGCCTTCAAGGTCAGTGGTCAAATTTGTTAAATTCTTAATCTAAAAACATCAACTGTTACAATGTAGTTTGCGTGTCAGACCTCAGGTGACCGTAAAAGGCCAATGGGCCCCTTGTGTTGTTAAGCGTTTGCCTCTGTGACGAAGGCTATGGGTTTGTTCCCTGCTAACACACATACGCACTCACCACACGCATGCATGTCGCACGCATGGGAGGCCGTCCTTAAATGACCTTAGCTGTTAATAGGACGTTAAACAAAATAAACCAAACCAAAGTTCCCTGCTTGAAACATACCAGAGTCTATAATAATGGTAGTTTTAACTTCTGCTCAGCGATAAGCATTTAATGAGTGGTACCATTGTTATAGACTCTGGTTTAATGAGTGAGACGACTTGCTTTCCCATTGTCAATATAATGTGACAGAGTGGGAAATATCCGGCAGTATGCTTCGGTGAGATAGCACTTTAAAGTTTCCACCAGTTCCGCGCTATAACAAAGTGCGTGCGACATGCATGTGTGTGATGAGTGCAAATGTGTATTTTTGAAGACTGCGGTATGTTGGTGTTGATTCTCCTTGTTGTAGGCCGGTGTATAGTGCTACCTCACTAAGGATACTTCCGAAGACACCCAGTAGGCACCCAACCCGGTCACATTATAGTGACAACGGGCGAACTTGAATTTCATTTATATTCCTCATGTACAAATTGAAGTTTGTTAACCCTTTTAATCAACCCTAGGATTTCATATATAGGTCCAGCTTGTTCTCAAATGATAAAGAGGAAGAAGAGAAAAATACAGAAAATATCATTATCATAGCTATCCCATAAAGGTCATCCGATTTTG
The DNA here is from genome assembly GCF_902652985.1 of Pecten maximus. Lineage (NCBI taxonomy): Eukaryota > Metazoa > Mollusca > Bivalvia > Pectinida > Pectinidae > Pecten > Pecten maximus. The sequence goes on from NC_047032.1 coordinate 8,654,875, forward strand.
ATCTATGGGTTCTGTCCCCTGGTCTTTCAAGTTGTTAGTCGCTTCTCCTAAACGCTCATTGTTTTAGGAATTGGACGACTGGTTTGCTCGTTGTCGGTTTAATGGGACCGGGTGGGCGTCTCCGGCAGTATGCTTCAGTGAGGTAGCTTAATATGGTTTGGTCTATTATTATTTAACGCCCTATCAACAGTTAAGGTCATTTATTGAGGTAGCACTATAAATCGGCAAACATTCTTGACTATCTCAAAACACCGAACTCGCTAACCACACCCATGCATGTCGCAAGTACGGTCGTTCTATAATTACCTTAGCTTTTGATAGGACGTTGAAAATAATAAACAAACCGTTGGTCTTTTCTTGACATGACCATTCAGTATGTAACATGTCTCTTGTGCATTCTTGGATTGCGTTGTCCTGTGATATTGATTTTTGAGTGTTATTTTTTCTACTGAAGTAGTAACAACCATCAAAATATACGAGTCCTTCTATTTCTACAACGATACATACATTATTCTGTTTCTGGTTGTTGGTTTTATAGTCCTCGCATTAGTAAGGGTCATATGAGTACGAGGGTTCAGGAGACATCTATAGAAGAAATAAAGGGACAGAAAGACAGAGCAGTGATGAAAGAAAAAGAAGATAAGGTATATTAATGTCACAAATAACAAAGTGTATAAAGATATTGCTTTTACAAAAATCTCTCGATCCTTTTTTGTTAGGACATTTTATGCCCTCACAAAAAGTTATCAACAACGATGTCTTATCTTATTATTAAATATTTGAATTAAAACATTCAGTAGGAGAAATCTCTGAATATTTTTTTAAAGACCGTTTCTAATGTTTATTTTATACCAGAGATTAAAGAGTAGTATTTATGGAGTAAGAGAATATATGTAAACCATGTATATACATTTAACACATTTTTATTGTTATGTATTGTTCTGATATCATTGACTTTTGTGCCGTTACCAACTAGATTGTATCGAAACCTTTAACGACCTTAGGTTAATACAAACCACCTATGTAGTTCTGAAAATAATGAAGTACGTGAACTCGGTGGGACCTTAATATAGATATACGTTTCCCTGCTGATTAGAAACTATTGGATCGGTACTGCCAGGATCGCTGTCTTCGGTACTCTTATCTGCCGCTTCCTTATTCGATAAATGCGGGAAAGGCCTTCAAGATAAATGAACTGTTTCATTTCATTCACTCCCAAAATGTAAAAATATGGACGTAAATTTTATTTAATCTACCCCTGTATACCAAGTCCAACTCGATAAATGTATCTGTACTCTGCGCCTGTGTTAAGCAGACATTTGTCTCAAAGTGTTTGTACAAAGTTATACGTATTGATAAATCTGATTAACGTTGTTCTAGTTTATTGTTGTGTTTCATTAAAACTGTTTGATGGAGAGAATGACGTTTTGTTTTACTTTAAGTACACTAGTGTTACTGTATTAAATCACAACTATAATGTGATCGTGAACATCACAGCTGACTTGCAATTTACTTAACTCACATTTCTATTGTTTACATTATATATAGCGTAGCATTCATGACATTGATTTTGATAAGGTTATTTTTATTGACACGTTTGTCATCCTTTACAAAAAAAACACATTCTACATCAGAGATCAATTCCTAAGATATACTGATTCAATAGTCTCCGAGATGATAGCGATCAATGCTACTGACATGTGAAATTCAGTAACTGCTATATCATTTAAATGTGCTATCGATTCTCTTAAAGAATCTAGTCGAAGTGAAATGCGTGACAAAAAGTCATAAGATACATAGATGCATAAAAAACATAGAACTTTATAGGAATATAGTTAAAATATAAGAGAGAAAGGATTACTCTTGTATCACAGCACTTTTAACTTCTCCACACGGTCAACATATATCACGGTAAAATTGACTGATCTATACAGTAACTACGTTAAACAAAGAAAACAAAACCAAACTAAACTATACAGTAAGTGATATATCATGAAACGGTCAACGTATAAACACGGTAAATACATATACCACGGTGAGGTTTACATATACACACGGTAAATACATATACCATGGTGAGGTTAATGGTACACACGGTAAATACATATACCACAGCGAGGTTACTGATACACGCGGTAAATACATATTTCATAGTGAGGTTCCTGATAAACACGGTAAATTTGAGGTTTTTGTAGTAAAACCAATGTTTATGATATAATACTCACCACCATATAGATAATAGCGTATCGCCTCCGGCAGCCCATAATTTGCATAACAAAAATGAAAATAAATATCCCGTGAGAGGACCCTTAATGCCCGATACGAACGCACCGCGCATGACCCAAAACCTCACTTCCGCAACCAAATAAATTGGATGAGGAGACGAGGGGAGGAGGGTGGGAACTCTAGTATATGGTGGTGAGTATTATATCATAAACATTGGTTTTACTACAAAAACCTCAAGTTTATTTCAATAATAGCTCACCACCATATAGATAATAGCGAATTTGTCTTACCGTAGAGGAGTCTCCGAGGACAATGACCTCTTGAAAAGACCGCAACAAAGACATCAGTTAAAAACCCCTTAAGGGTCTGGGATATTTACAATAAAACTCTTTAAAAACAGAAACCGCAATGGAACCTCCCTAAGGATTGACTGGGGGACAAGTGACTGACTGAGCAGTGACAAGAGGACCCAGAGAATATAACCCATCTGCATGGGAGGACAGCGACCGCAGATAGAAGTCTGCAAAGGTGTTGCGGCCTCGCCAAAAGGCAGATGCCATGACCTCATCATATGAGGTTCCATTGAGAAAAGCCCAAGAGGCAGATAGAGCCCTAACTTCATGTGCCCTAACCCGAACACTGTCACGAGTCTCTGCGATAGATCCCTCATAGGCTTTCTGAATAGTTTCACAGATCCACCTGGAAATAGTCTGAGAAGATATATCAGACTGCTTTGCCTTGATGGACAAGAACAGACGAGGTCTAGGACCCTGCCGCCCCCCCCCCCCCCCCCCCCCCCTTAGTTTTATCAAGATAAAACTTCAAAGCCCTACAAGGACAAAGTAGCAGATCCTGATCATTGGGACCAGAGACAGCCTTTAAGGCAGGAATCTTAATAGGATCTGGTGAAAAATTGGGAACCTGGTTTTTCGCCAAGAAGGAGGGGTCAGTGAGAAGGGTCACTAAGGAATAGTCTCGTGACCACCTGAGACATGACGGAGAAGAAGAAAGAGCATGTATTTCACTTCTCCGCCTACCTGAGGCAAGTGCAATCAGGAAAACAGTCTTCCAAGAAAGGAACTTAACAGAAGCAGAAGCCAAAGGCTCATAAGGAGACCTTGTAAGAGAGTCCAAAACTAAAGCCAAGTCCCACTGGGGTGTCAAGATTCTTACCTTAGGCTTCTCCAACGAAAAAGAACTGAGGAGATTAGAGAGAGTGGAACATGTTCCAACATCTGAACGACCCCGAAAAGAAAATACATTGGCTAAGGCTGAACGATAGCCTCGAATGGTGCTAGGCGCTAGTTCCCTAACCTTAAAAAGGTAGAGGGAAATCTCCGCTATTAACTGAATAGAGGCACCGAGTGGATCAATCTTCCTGCTGATACACCAACTGCAGAAGACTGACCATCTGGACTCATAGATGGCAGATGAGGAAGATCGAATAGATCTTGTGATGCCATCGGTAACTTCTGCAGAAAAGCCTGCCTGCAAGAGACAGACCGAGATAGCCTCCACGCGTGAAGGTGTAGGTGTTCCGGATTGGGGTGAAACTGTCTGGATTTGGGCTTGCTGAGGAGATTCCACCTGGCCGGAATGGCCAAGGGGAGATCTACCAGCAAATCCAGAAGAGCCGGAAACCAAGGCTGTCTGGGCCACAGAGGTGCTATCAGGAGAACCGAGCAATCGTGATTCCTGACCTTGTGAAGTACCCTGCCCAGGAGGTTGAATGGAGGGAAGGCATATGCCAGAAGACCCTCCCAGCTCAGGGATAGAGCATCTACTTCCCAACCCAAAGGATCCGGAACTGGAGACACGAACGTCTGAATCTGGAAATTCAGAGCTGTGGCAAACAGATCTACAAGAGGAGTCTCCCAAACCATGCAGATGGCCCTGAATATAGACCTGTTCAGGGTCCATTCTGTGATAACTGGACTCCGTGATCTGGATAGCGTGTCTGCTAAAACATTCAGGTGCCCTGGAAGATGCCTCACTGAGAGGGACAGACCCATATCCTGACAAAGAAGAAGAATCCTGATAGTGAGGGCACATAGCTTGTGAGACGTTGTACCCCCCTGATTCTCCAAATAAGCTACCACTGTAGCATTGTCTGTAGCCAGACAAATGGACTGATCCTGCAGCAGAGGCTGTAGGGACTGAATGGCTAGCAGAACTGCTCTCATCTCCAGCACATTGATGTGTTCCTGGAGTTGAGCCCCCTGCCAGATCCCTGAACGACACTGACCGTTGAGGTAGGCACCCCAACCCGTCATAGATGCGTCCGTATACAGAGTTACTGTAGGGGACGCTCTCTGAAGAGAGACGCCCTTCAAAACATTGGCCTCCAAAGCCCACCACATGGCCGAGGCCTTGACGGAAGCTTCCAATGGAATCCGAGCATCCCACTCGAGGGATGCAGGTTTCCATTTGGAAAGAAGAAACATCTGAAGAGGGCGAATATGGAGCCGACCCAGGGGTACGACATCCGAAAGGGAATTGAGGAATCCGAGAAGCCTCAGAAACCACCTGACCTGAATATAGTCCAGACTGTTGAGCAGAATAACCAACTCCTTGGCTTTCTGGAACTTGGACTGAGGAGGAAGAACGAGGCCCCGATCCGTAAGGAAACGGTTTCCCAGGAAAATGAAGTCCTGGGATGGAAGAACCTCGGATTTCTCCCGTGAAGGGATAAAACCTAGGCGTAGAAGAGTTGTCAAGACCGACCTGGTGCTGCAACGCAGAGAGACTGGGTCTATATGCAGCATCAGGGAGTCGTCGAAATAAATATGGATATCTACTCCGCGACTGTGTAAATAGCCCACAACCACCTGAAGTAGCTTGGTGAACACCAAAGGGGCGGTGGTCAGACCGAAGGGCATGGCCTTGAACTGGAACACTCTGCCCTGAGAAGTGAATCTCAGGAATTTCCTGACCGATTTCTTTATCGGTATATGGAAATAAGCGTCCTTGAGGTCGATTGAGGTCGCCCACATACCTGGAGCTACCGAAGTCAAGATACTTCGAGGTGTCTCCATTTTGAAGTGTGGCGAGACTACATGCTTGTTGAATGCACTGAGGTCTATAATCGGACGCCAGGCCCCGGATTTCTTCTTGACAAGAAACATCCGGGAGTAAAAGCCTGGAGTCCAGAGTGACCTTGGAAGCTCCTCCACAGCACCCTTGGCTATCAAGGAATTGACCTCGTCTAAGAGGGCTTGAGCCTTCTCTACATCGCCTGGTGGAGGAAAGAAGATAGGGTCCACAGACAGAGGAGGATCCTTCAAGAGAGGAATACCTAGACCCTCGGAAACCACCGAAATTGCCCACTTGTCCTTGGTGAGCTCCTTCCATTCTGGTAGGAAGGAGGATAGACGACCCCCGACGGGCAGATCTGGCTTTGGAAGCTGGAGACCTGACCATGGATCGTCTAATGGGGAGGACAAGTGACAATGAGGAACCGAGGGACTGAAAGAGTCAGGAACTCTGTCCCTTCTTGCTGGGATTCTTCTTTCCACCCTTTCCCCCTCTGTGACTCTGACTGCCCCGACCCCGAGAAGAGTGCCCACCTCGAACAGCCGAAGCTACAGGAGTCTGAGTCTGAGTCTGAGACTGAGTTGTCTGAGCACCCCTCTTAGGCTTACCTGGACGCTGCACCCGGCCAGGTTTAGGCTTAGCCCTAAGCTTCTCAAGCCTAGCTGAAGCCGCCTTGTCATTGTTGACTCGGTCCATGACAGAGGTGAGAATACCTCCAAACATTTCTGAGCCAGACAAGGGAGCAGTCATGAGATCGGAAATGAATGGCTCACCTACAGCTAGTCTGGGCTTCAGAACTGCTGCACGGCGGGCCAAAACAAAATCAGCAAGAACTGCCAAAATGAGCGCGGTTCCATCCATGTGGGCCCGGTTCATGGCCTTGCTGAGTTCAGCCAGAAGCTTAGTCTTGTTAGGTAGGCTCTCCTCAGAATGAGAAGATGCTACGAACAAAGCAGAGGAAAAAGAATCTGCATAAGCCAGCACATGAATGGCAAGACGAAGCAGTCTTTCCATGCGACTATGCTCCTTGGGAGATAAATGAACAATATCATTTGATCTCCCAGGCCAGCGATGGTCTAAGATAAGATCCACCTTGGCTGGAGTAGGTTCAACTGAGGAATTGTGCACAGAATATCGAGAAGGACTAAACCCCTCGATATCGCTAACCCCCAGAAGCAAACCAGAAAGATCCTGCTTCCTATTAGAAGAACCTTTGGCCTGCAGAACCTTTTCAATTTGGGCCAATGCTGAAGAGACCATAGTCCCTTCAGCCAAAGACCTACCTGATGCCTTAGCTTCTGGCTCCGAGGGAAGAAAGGCACTTAAAGTTGAAGTCCTTTCTGGGAGGCTAGAAGCAGAGGGAGGGGGACAAAATTCAACTCCCAAAAGGGAAGCAACCTCCAAACAAAGGCTACGAAAGGAATCAAGATTCCTCTCTGCCTGAGATGCAGCCAGACCTAAATCTGAGTCGGGGTTATCAGCCTCAGAGTGAAAAGACTCATGATCTGACCCCTCGGTAGGTACTGATGGGAGCCATGAGCGAGTCTCGGCATCCACATCAGACCCAGCATCCAACGACAGTGTCCCCATCATCAGGCAAAGTCGGCTGACCAACATCCTCAGTCTCGGACTCCTCAAAATCCATATCCTCAGTCTCCTGAAGATCAGTTTGAGGAGACTGGCCAAAACTGGAGGTTGACCGAGACACAGTCTGGTCTGGAGCCTCCATTCTCCTACGCTTAGAAGCAGAAGAAAGGCCAGCACTAAGATGAGATAAGTTGACTTTACGCTTAACCCTGCTGGGAAGCGATGACCTGGGAGTCTCAGCCAATGTCTTCGAGGGACGGTGAACCCTTTTAGACTTAACAAGGCGTGAGCGAGAAGGGGGGGGGGGACCCAACTCAACACCTGACTGATTATAGACAGCTGAGGAAACCCAAGGTTGACCAGTGTAACCTGGAAAGGTTTGACCATACCCAGGGTATGGAAATCCCATAGACTGGGAGGGGCCCCAGTGTTGGCCGAAGCCAGAATACTGGGGAGAAGGCAACATTCCGACACCCGCAGGACCAGGAAATGAATTGCCGCCTACTGGAGACCTGCCTGGCCAATATGGCTGAAAATGGCCAAAATTGCCAGGAGACTGCAAACTACCACCTAACCCGGGTGCAGAATGAGGGTAGGGATAAGGTGGGGGATGCCCTGGAGCACCCATAAACCCCACTGAGCCAGGAGCTCTAACTGGAGGAGGACCAGATAGAGGCAAGGCAGACCTAGGAACCGACGGGTGCATAACCCCGGAACCCAAACCAGACTCAAAATACGGTAAACCAACGCCTGGGAGTGAAACAGAGACACTCCCAGCTCCTAGTGCAGCCTCTCCAGAACCACCGTAAAAACTGGCAGTACCAGCCGGCCTACTGTCAGTGGGTACGCCGGCACCCCTCAATGGGGCCCGGGTCGCATGACTGGCCTGTTCGGTAACCATTCCGCTAACGGAGATGGTACCTGGACACTCGCTCCCTTCGACCTCCAAGGAGATTCCCGGGTGAGTGCCCTTCTGATGACCGATAGAACCCAAAGGCCCTACCGCCTCAGAAATATGTGTGTGAATAGGCTCCTCTGTAGCCAAAGAGTGCCTACCACTGTGAGACAAAATTACTTCCCCTTCAGGGGGTAAAAATGCCTCACTGCCAGGTGGGAGGCTGACAACAGCACCACACTGGACTTTAGGTTGACGTTTACTGTCTGCCCCAGACTTAGCACCCTTATTACGGGCGACAGACTGATGGGACAACACCCTGTCCCACGAAGTGTTTGACCATGTCAAACAGACGGAACACATGTTGTCCCGGGAGCAGCCTCGGCAGGTAGAACAGGTGTCATGGTCATCCCCATCGAGGATGACATGACCGCAGTCTCCTGACCGAGTTTTTGGACCCGAAGTAAGTCTCTTACCTCGCATTCTGCTAGGCGGGCAGCTTCCAGCAAACGAGAAAATCCAGCCAAAAAACGGAAGAAAAATCCACCGATAAAATTACGGAAAAACGTCCCGTAAACTGGAAATAAGTACAGAAAAGTACAAAATGAAAAAGAAATAAAACAACTGAGTTGACAAAAGCAAAACGGTAGCAAATAAAGCGAGAAAAATAGACACCGAAGTGGTCTACTAGACCGCGGTACCGTAGCGAGACAGTCCACGTGTGCAGTAACCACTCGACACAAAAGACGAAATACGACACACAAAAGGACCGACAGTTCAAACGAAAATGAAAAACTTGTCAACAAAGATGAGAATAACAAATTACGAAAGCAAAGCAAAAGAAAAACTAATTAAATGCAACAAAAACCCTGGGAAAACGAGCTGTCGTCAAAATCCTTCTGGGATGATGGCTGCCATAAGCGGAAGTGAGGTTTTGGGTCATGCGCGGTGCGTTCGTATCGGGCATTAAGGGTCCTCTCACGGGATATTTATTTTCATTTTTGTTATGCAAATTATGGGCTGCCGGAGGCGATACGCTATTATCTATATGGTGGTGAGCTATTATTGAAATAAACACATATATCACGGTCAGGTTAATGATACACACGGTAAATACATATCACAGCGAGGTTACTGATACACACGGTAAATACATATATCACGGTCAGGTTAATGATACACGCGGTAAATACATATACCACGGTGAGGTTTACTGATACACGGTAAATACATATATCACAGTGAGGTTTACTGATACACACGGTAAATACATATAGCACAGCGAGGTTACTGATACACACGTAAATTTTGTATATGTTTTTTAGTTGTGAAGTCCATCGTAAGTATTAATTAGAAAATGTATCTCAACTATGAGATACAAATTCATATGTGTAATGTATTACTTTAATACTCACGACCGCCTACTTATAAGTTGAATGATATTCGCACTAATGTACAGTATAACAGTGTACTTGATGTTAGCCCACTTTAATAAAAACTATTTGTAGGGAAATAATTTAGTTATTACAGTTTGGATAGCTCTTTTCATGTATATACCAGTAATATTGGGTATAGCCGTCATTTAGTGTACGGGGCTGAATAAATACTTGTAAATGTATCATTTGACTGCTAATAGATCACGCCTCCTTTAGGTAGACTGCATTGGATTGTATTTATCTCTGAGGAGTGTAACGATTTGTGATAAATGAATCTGTCTACAAAATTGTGTTCCGTCACTTTCATTAGATAATTTTTCTGCCTATATTGATATTTACTCTATCAAAATATCTAACGAACGTACTGTTTGTACATATCGCATAATTTGGTTTGTCTATATTTGCTTATGAATTTTTCCTTAATTTCTTCATAACCTTGTTTTGATCAACCGTGTTGGTTTAACAGATTACTTTGAATTTCAACGTCATATTATTTTTAAAAAAAATCCGTTTTCATTCATTGAAAGAATTCAAAGTTTGATTTAAGTATTAATTTTTGATGATATTTTAGGAAGTTCATGAATGATGACAGTGCCACGGAAACTGGGGTATTGATGTTACTTTTAATACTTTACCAACGTATAGCTTTTTAAGCATGACATTTTACATAAAGAATATCTGGATAAAAATGTATATCTTTCTCATAAGAGTGAGTGATTAAAAACAGCTAAATGCATATTATTCAGCAAAACTAATATGAAAGGATGTTGACCCGGCAGGATACATTTCGATATCGTGAATAAACCACAATCTATAATTTTGTTCTGAAATATGTGGGGGGGAAATGTGCTTTAAAGCTCTATTGGCAGAATTATTTATCGGAAATCACACAGCATTTGAAGATATTCTAGATCTTAATGACATGTACTTGTACATGTATAAAATGTACAATTTTGTTAATATGCTGTTCGAAATTACCGATTATTGTTTCTGTATTTATTTTCATTGACAATTATATGTTTGTACATTGAACATAATCACCAAGTTTGTTAAAAATATACGGTACATGGACATGTTTTTAAAAGTTAATTGAAAGCTTCAATATCTTATAATTCCTGCGAATATCCCGTCTACCAAGCGAGGGTTGTCCCACGCGCCGGTTATGTACATCTTGTACATGAACTGTACACAGGTTTATCCATGTTTTTAATTTCGACACATTTGATTCATTTTTTTTTTATTCGCTTTAGGCCATACAGCCTATCAGTATAGGCGAGACGTTAAAGTCAAAATGATTGGACATCAGGCAAAACTTATATAAATCCATATCGAGATACACTTATGTAATCTTCATTCTACTTTAAAGTGTACCCTGAACGAAAAATTCTATTTTAATATGTTATTGGTATTGATTAATAAACAAGAATGCAGAAAACCGCATCAAAATCGGCCGACCCATTTCCGAGTAATTGTGATTTTTCTCAAAAACACACCTGAAACCCAATGCCGAATACCTCGTTTTGGTGACCTCTGACCTGTGACGTCACAGGTTGAACACGATCGGAGCCGCCATATAGGAAATATATAGAAACAAACGTGAACACGTGCCTGTAATTAATGCGAATAAGACAACAAAAAGGAAAGTGCTGAATAAACTCTCTGAGTTATATTTGTGAATTAGTTAATAACAAGTGCTACCGAAACCAGGGACATATAATTTTCTTTTTAAACGGTGCCATATATAACATGTAGCATCTCACTAATTTTCTCTCATAACGAGCCATACACAACATGTAACATCTTACTAATTTTCTATCATAACGGGCCAAATACAACATGCATCATCTTACCTATTTTCTATTATAACAGGTCGTATATAACATGTATATTAAAATATTTTATTTATATTTTTTATTTTAACGGGTCGTTGTAACATGTATGACATTTGAATAACCGGCCGTTTATAATGACTTACATCATATAGCCTTTATTATGGGGGCATGACAGGTTTGTCACATACAAATGTACCAGTATTGATTTCGGTTATAATACTTCTAGTAACACAAGTTAAAAATTCAATTCATTCAAGATGTGAAATAAATGCTAATCATTTTGGGGTTTTTTATTAGCCAAAAGAGAAATTATACCGTTATTTGGGATTTTTGTCCATGAAAGATCAGTAACTCCCAGACAAGATTCATAGAGTAAATTTCAACATCATGGATATATATATGAATGAGGTAATTTAGGTTAATTATTCTATAGACAAACCTTTGAGATATGATTTTTTTTTCGTTTGTATGGAAAACGAAACTCACTGAATTCCAAAAATAATGTGTTTGATTTCAACAACTTGAAAATGTATTCCCTATAGTATAAACGCAATTCTTAATAAAATTCAAGCTCGATTTATGTACAAACAACCTGTAAAAGCATGCCTTCGGAACTCCTTTGAAGTGCACAGAAACCAAACGCGTGAACTCACAAGCAATTATCGGCGTGTGCCGATTAGAACACCAGAAATCACGGACACCTGTGGTGCAGTGACAGGTGTGACGAGCTTGTGGACCGTAATTTCACACCTGGTAATGGTTTAGCGGTATACTAACCAATTAAAACTTGAGAATTCGTAATTCTCCGAACAAGTTTATACATCTTTTAAAAGTCCTTTTTTAAGACTTGCGACACGAATTGAAAGCAAAACCACAAGGGTCTCGATCACTTCATGATAATGACACAATTACAAAAATAATAGCAAAAAATACATAAAATTTGGAGGAAAAAAAATCATACACGAAAATCATTAGGAATTTATAAGTTTTAGTATTAATTATGATTAGTCTCGATGAAATCAATTGTTTGTGTTTTATCATTAAAAACGGAGCTAAAATAATGGTTTTGATAAGTACCTATGCTTTATACCTGTACAGAAAGTATCAATTATATTATAATTGTTGCGACTCACTTTTATATAATTTCACTGACAACGATCGTATATAAATTATGTCTTTCTCAAGCATTTAATCGTCTTTGATCCCCGAGACCGCGACATGTAAAATAAGGGATAAAATCTGTATATGTAGAAGTTTGTTGTAGACTTTAACACTGGTATTCATACGGGAGAGAGATTTAGTATATTGTAGATGATGATGATTATAATATATTACTTTCTAAATTAAGTGTCCTTCATGACTAAAGCGGGTTTTGTATAGAATATAACGCTTGGATTTACTGTACGTGTGTTCGTCTTTTCTCACAAACCAGAGTATCCAGAACTGTTGTATTGTTGGTATGTTTATTTGAATATTAATTTGCGGATGAAATGGCACATTATTTTAGTTAAAAATGTTGATGCTGTGTTGCTTTCTTTGGTAACGAGTAAGAAATGGTAAACACATAACTAATATACATTTATTGGTGATTGACCGATTATTACACCAGTCTGTGGACGCAACAAGCAGAAGCATGTTTTACTAAGGTGCTTTCACAATTAATCAATTTTATGGTAAATTAGAACGAATTTTGTTAGAATGTGTACGTTTTCTAATATAAAACATGGTGTTTTGTAAAAAGCAGTTTGAAATTGAAAAAAATCCTTTGTGAAATGTCAAGGAAAATATATCATTTAGCAGATAAAACTTCAACATTTAAGATTTGTATTACTTCCTGACAGACTTGAGGGTGTGTAACAAGCAGTCAAACAAGTGTACAACAATGTTACAATTATAACATAATCGCTCCACTGGAAAAATTGTATTAGGAGCGTTTTGGTTATTTCGATCCATCGCGTAGTAGCGCGAAATTTGTGCCTTCCTCAGAACGTGAAAGTGTCCGTTTTCCGATATAAAATAATTTTTTTTTTCTAAACGTCAGACCGATTTGAAGTTAAGAACAACAATGTATGAAATGTCAAAGAAAATAGAGCATTCAACAGATAAAACTTCATTTCACTAGAAAACACAGAGTATCCTAGACAGTTTGGGTTTCTCTGACCAAGTATTTTGTATTTTGATCATTGACCTTTATTTGAAGACAAAGAGGTATGGCGCATATTGATCTGTTTTGACCTAACGGTGACCGTTTTCAAAATCAAAAAAATAAATGTTAAAAACCGAGTTTTTGAATACAAACCTTACATCTCTATCATGTAAACGTTCTTATTTGCAAAAAAAAAATGTTAGTTTAATGCAATGGATATTTAATTAAATGGCCGTAAATTTGCATCAGCGAGCTATTTGCAACTTTCTAATTCCTATTTAACATGTCGATTAAACTTTATTTCATATGGTGTTGTTTGACTACATAATCCGTTCACAACACACAGCGCGCCAATGGACCATGACGATCTATTTTGGTACTGAGGGAATCACTGGAGTCACGTGATATTTCACCTGTATTTTTAGCCCAGACTATCGCTGTACGTGGCCTAGGTCAGGATAAGCGGAAAAGGACCATACCTCTTTCCCTCTCATAATATCAAACTATACACAGTTTTATTAAATTATACCAAACCAGAAATCAAACGTGTGACTTGCGTTTAATTTCTGTCTATTTCGCCACAAAATAGGCCTTTAATCCCAGTGTATGGAACGCCATACATGTGGCTGCCTAAAGACTTAAGGTTTTATATCATCATTTTATATCATCACGTTATAGTATTATGTCGCCATGATGATATAACATAGTGACATGATGATATAAGACCTTTGGTCATAAGGCAGCTATGGCGTTCCATACCAGTGTATTTCGAAACACTACGAGGCATTGCATACAACATGTCAAATTCTGTGTCATCTGGTTATAAAAACGAGGCACCCCGGTACTTCTTGGCGTGCGTGATATTTTGTAAGATATAGACGTCTAGTACACGTATATAAGTCATTCATATTTTGTATGCTTCATAGCTTGTAGATATATACATGTATGAATAGTGTACAATTGTACACGTGTTACTCATTTTCCTTCGCCATGAGCTACATCATTTACAGTACCCTACTCTCGTAACAAACATACATACATTTCCTGCTTTACTGCGAATCGCAGGAAATTTCCAGTAAGATGTATCGCAGTGTCACAGGTGAGGTTATACATGTACATATGCGCTTATTACAGTGGCTCCGATTACAAGTCAATGTGCTCAGCCTTCTCATTCGACCAGCACTGCCCCACTGCGCTATCGTTCAAATTAAATCGTTTGTTAGATTTTTAGCTTTCTCAGACCGGAGATGTATATATTTATATATATATATATGTGTGTGTACATATCGCGGGAAAAAAACAATAACAAAAACATTCACGACACAGCACGCGCTGCCGTCACATCGTAATAATCCGCAATGTTATTTTGTCAAACCTTTAAGTTATATTATTTATTTATTTACTTTTAGCATCTGTACACCACCTAAGATGTTTCCTAATTAAGCACAACAGGCCCTCGGCGAATTACATATCGGCCGAGGGGGATCGTTTTTACAACATTACGATTTTTTTTTACCTTCTATATTTGTGTAACTGTTCCGTGTTCTATGTCTATATGTGATCGTATGTGATTTACCTGTGTCTTGATAAAGGAGCAGATTGCCTCGAAAATTCGACAATTTACTTGTCTGTACTGTCGTTATTACTACTTGACATATATATGTACATGTATATGCAAGTCTCTGCTCAGACGTATATATGTGTGTTACAACGTGTAAGTTTATGCAATGTTGTTGTCTTCATACATTTGTATGTTATTCCCTTCAGCCGAAAGTAATCAAATGAATTGATTAGAATTGATCAAGCATCACCTTAAAAGCAAATCTTACACATGGCAGAAACACAGCAAATGTTACCCACTCTCTACTATCACTAACGTATTTAGAAACTAATCACCTTTCTCTTTTGCCAGATCTGGGTATGTACAAATGTGCAATGATAGTTTGGAATGTATACATTTCTAATTTAGCATACTATTTCATAATTACAAATAAATAAACAATGATACTCGTCACCGACACCATCAGAACACAAAGGACGAAATCGTTCATTACAATGTACATTTACGATGTATACCAGCCCGTTGTCGCATAACTACATGAACATTATTATTATTGAGACCGTTAATGCACACTTTTAGATTTTAAGATGTTCTTTAAAGAAATAACTTTGTGTTAAACCCATTTTCTGTGATTTTACAATAACAAAGATATCAAATGTATTTTTGTCAAATCAATTTCTTCACTAACGCTACAGAATCACTCAAGCAAGTGATTACGAAACACATTTTGTAAACGTTACATTACATTCTGCAGACGTGTCTGGTGGAAGAAATGTGAATTTTTCCTTATTCATCGTAACATAAAACACAGGATTCCTTATGCCCATTCCAGGGAAGCGACAAGAGAAGCTGGATCGCTGGATGAGCGGATTTGCTGGCCTGCCGGAGCGGGATCGCCTCGTGAGCGGGCGCCTCGTGAGCGGGTTCGCGGGCTGAGCGGGGTTGCCTCGTGAGCGGGTTTGCGTCGTGAGCGGGTTTGTGGCCCGCCGGAGCGGGGTCGCTGGCTGAGCGGTTTTGCTAATCCGCCAGAGCGGGATCGCCTCGTGAGCGGGTTTGCAGGCCTGCCGGATCTTTATCGCTGGCTGAGCGGGTTGCTTCCTTGTCAGAGCGGAATCGCTGCGTGAGCGGGATCGCAGCGACATCGCTTGCGCGGGATTAGAGCGGGTTTGCAGCGGGGTTTAATCCCCAACGCTCGCGCAGCGCAAACGCTCTGTGAGCGTTTGAGTACCAAATCACCCTCCTCGTACTGTATCACAATGAGGTTACTGATACACACGGTAAATACATATATCACGGTGAGGTTACTGATACACACGGTAAATACATATATCACAGCGAGGTTAATGATACACACGGTAAATACATATATCACGGTGAAGTTTACTGATACACATGGTAAATACATATATCACTGAGGTTACTGATACACACGGTAAATACATATACCACAGCGTGGTTACTGATACACACGGTAAATACATATATCACGGTCAGGTTAATGATACACACGGTAAATACATATATCACGGTGAAGTTTACTGATACACACGGTAAATACATGTATCACAGTGAGGTTACTGATACACACGGTAAATACATATATCACGGTGAGGTTACTGATACACACGGTAAATACATATATCACAGTGAGGTTACTGATACACGCGGTAAATACATATATCACGTCAGGTTTACTGATACACACGGTAAATACATACACAACAGTGAGGTTACTAATACATGCGGTAATTGCATATATCACAGTGAGGTTACTGATACACACGGTAAATACATATATCACAGTGAGGTTACTGATACACACGGTAAATACATATATCACGTCAGGTTTACTGATACACACGGTAAATACATACACAACAGTGAGGTTACTGATACACGCGGTAATTGCATATATCACAGTGAGGTTACTGATACACACGGAAAATACATATATCACAGCGAGGTTAATGATACACACGGTAAATACATATATGACAGTGATGTTACTGATACACGCGGTAAATACATATATCACGGTGAGGTTACTGATACACACGGTAAATACATATATCACAATGAGGTTTACTGATACACACAGTAAATACATATATCACAGTGAGGTTTACTGATACACACGGTAAATACATATATCACAATGAGGTTTACTGATACACACGGTAAATACATATATCACGGTTAGGTTTACTGATACACACGGTAAATACATATATCACAATGAGGTTTACTGATACACACGGTAAATACATATATCACGGTAAGGTTTACTGATACACACGGTAAATACATATATCACAGTGAGGTTACTGATACACACAGTAAATACATCTATCACAATGAGGTTTACTGATACACACGGTAAATACATACATCACAGTGCGGTTAATGATACACACGGTAAATACGTATATCACAATGAGGTTTACTGATACACACAGTAAATACATATATCAGTGAGGTTTACTGATACACACGGTAAATTCATATATCACAGCGTGGTTTACTGATACACACGGTAAATACATATATCACGGTGAGGTTTACTGATACACACGGTAAATACATATATCACAGCGTGGTTTACTGATACACACGGTAAATACATATATCACGGTGAGGTTTACTGATACACACGGTAAATACATATAGCACAGCGAGGTTACTGATACACACGTAAATTTTGGTTTGGTTTATTTTGTTAAACGTCCTATTAACATCTAAGGTCATGTAAGGACGGCCTCCCATGCGTGCGACATGCAGGCGTGTGGTGAATGCGTATGTGTGTTGTGGGAGGCTGCGGTATGTTCGTGTTATGTCTCCTTGTGATAGGCCGGAACATTTGCCGATTTATAGTGCTACCTCACTGAAGCATACTGCCGAAGACATCCAGCAGCACACCCCACCCGGTCACATTATACTGACAACGGGCGAACCAGTCGTCCCACTCCAAATATGCTGAGCGCTAAGCAGGAGTAGAAACTACCGTAAATACATGTACAT
The DNA here is from genome assembly GCF_902652985.1 of Pecten maximus. NCBI lineage: Eukaryota > Metazoa > Mollusca > Bivalvia > Pectinida > Pectinidae > Pecten > Pecten maximus. Next base: position 8,672,609 of record NC_047032.1, read on the forward strand.
GTATCATAGTGAGGTTACTGATACACACGGGAAATACATATATCACAGCGTGGTTTACTGATATACACGGGAAATACATATATCACAGTGAGGTTACTGATACACACGGGAAATACATATATCACAGTGAGGTTACTGATACACACGGTAAATACATATATCACAGTGAGGTTACTGATACAAACGGTAAATACATATATCACCGAGGTTTACTGATACACACGGTAAATACATATATCACAGCGAGTTTTACTTATCTACACGGTAAATACATATATATCGGCGAGATTTACTAATACACACGGTAAATACTTCCCAATATTTCCCTCTTGTTTGAAAGTACTGGAGGGATGTTTCTCAATTTACACAGACTAGTAAGGGAAGGGGAAAATAGAAAGAAGATCCATCTGGCATGGAACCTATGAAGATCATTCAATGGTGGGCGCCAAGATCCCTCTGGGATCTCTTGTTATTATTATTTTGTGTGGTTGGGGGGGGGGGGGGGGGGGGGGGGGGGGGGGGGGGAAGGGGTTTCGGGGTTAATTGATAGTTGACCGATGCTGATCTGTGATCTATGATTATGACTATGTAGTTATAGTTAGTCTTGGTGGTTGATATTTATACAAATTTATTTTCCAGGTGTTTCTTGATATTAAGTTGCATTTTGGACGGAGAGGGAAAGAAAACTTTGCACAACAAGCCATTACCTAGGATTACAATGGCCGGTTGTATATGTACAAAGTGAAAGACGAAGACTATGCAATTTACCTGTGCTAATCCTGCCCCATTGTTAAAATGTCACAATTAATTAGAATATCAATACTCCAAAGATATTTTAAGATATAATATACATAGATGCGCACTCGTGAAAAATTTCAAAATATTAGCCCCACTCGTGAAATATATTTGGTATTACTGAAGACACTGTTAGATATTCTGTTTATTACATTTTTTATCAACGAAAAACCTACCCCGTATGCTAACTAGGCCTACAGCGATAATTTGTAAACACAAAAAGTAGTTTCCGCTGTCCAGGTGCTGACATATATGTCGGGCTTTCTGATTGGTCAATTATTTTGGTATTTTCTAATCATTAATTTGATTGGTCAAATCAGCAAAAGTGAAAAATATGTTTCACTAGTGAAAAATTTCACTTTTATAGAATGAATAATTTTTGATATTTCACTGGTAAAAATGTAATAAAGATTGTTACCTATATTGTTAAATTGTGATGAAAAAAACTGTTGCAATGAAATAAATGTTATTTTAAATTAAAATAATAATCGCTAAAGCGCGTCTTTTCAAAATAAGAAAATAAACCTAACTCGAGTTGGATAAAAATGATAAACAATCGTCACGAGTAGGGGAACTTGTCTATCCTATAACTTCTTTACTTACAAATGTAAGCTTGTCAAGTTCAAATTCTCCCAACGTAGCATCTAAATTCCGTGAACCAAATCACTACATGAGAAAAAATAGGTCGTTATGAACGAAAGCTTATCCTCTATTTTAGATGCACGACTCATATCTTCTGTTGTATATTTGTAAATGATATTATTTTACAAAAGGAAATATTAGTTTGACAATCTTTGTGTCTGTGTGATTTATTAATAGGTAATTTGTTTAAATGACTCCGCTCAAAATATTCGACAACGACACCGTCATCGCGAAGTCGAACGTCACCGCTGAATATTAGACTAATCAGTCAGATTCAATTATCGGTCCTTTCCTGGATTTCGTAGGTATGCTATTACTGGTTACTGTGATGGTAAATGTTCATTCTGAGATTTATTTATTCAAGACACCGTGCATTTCAACAAATATTTCGGAAACCGAGCTTGAGTGCTGAGCAATACGTATTTTAAGTTTGTCAGTGTGTTTACACGAAATCTCATCAGTTTACTGACATAAGACAAATGTTCCAAGATGATTTTTACATTTTTGTGTTTGGGATAAACATATTCGTAATAAAGGTGAGTGGAATGATAAGAAAGTGTTTATTCGTTGATTTTTTTCTGTTGGTACAATATCCGTACCGAATGACACCCAACTAAAAGGGAAGCTCTAGGCTTAGGCCTACATTAGATGCCGCGATCGTTTCATTCAAATGACTACGATTACACGCAGCGATTTAACCATTTTGTATTACATTCATGGTTATCCGGGTCCACTTCATATCTAAAAGCAAGAGGGAGGTGGGGTGTCAGTTTTGGTTCGCTAGGCCTATAATCGATGCAATATCTTGCTTCCGTGCGTCGTCTATTTTACCATTACCAAATTATATTTCGTACGACTCAAACCCCTCAATTTGTTGGGGGTCACAAATGACCAATCGGAGGCTTAGAAAGTGGTTACACACTGCGGTGCGTAAACAAAAACAATAACGCACTGCTACGAATTTTATCACGCGCCATATCAGTTGTGAAACAAGCGTAGTTATGGGATAAATACATATATCACGGTCAGCTTTACTGATACACACGGTAAATACATATATCACGGCGAGGTTAACTGTGTACACAGTCAATACATACATCACAGAGAGGTTTACTGATCTACACAGTTAATACATTGATCAATATGAGGTTTACTGAACTCTGTGGTAAATACATTCATTGATCATGATGACATTTACAAACTTATAAACATGTGAATGATCAGTGTCCATCGATTTTTGTCAGCCTTTGTATCATGGTAAAATTCACAATGTGCTGCTGACAAGCTATACAGAATATTTTATCTGCATAAGGAATTAATTTCCTGTATTAGAGCCGCGGTGGTCGAGTGGTTAAGGTGTCCCGACACTTTTTCACTAGCCCTCCACCTGTTGGTTGCGAGTTCGAAACTCATGTAGGTCCGGCTTTCCTCCACCTTCAAAACCAGACACATCGTTAAATGACCCTGGACGATACACGTGTAGTATTACCATTGAAGGAAATTACATAATTTTCAAAACTGACAGCCGTCTTTCCTGTAGGTAACCTGCTGATCCCATTGCATGATCATAAAAGACGACTAAATTTGTAATAATATTTTCATATATTTATTCTTACTAATGTCTCCCTTCGCAAAGCCTCATTTTGGGTTTTAGTTGAAGTTCGCCCCTGTGAGAAAGGCTTTCGATTATGTTCCCTGGCTGGGACATGTACAGTCTATGAAAATGCCCTGTTTAATGCTTGTAAGGAGTGAGATTATGGGTTTCCATTTGTCGGTTGAGGTGTCCTGGATATTTACGGCAGTAGCATTCACCGAGGTCACACTACTAAGTCGGCATCAGATTCGCGATATTTTATGGAAGCTATAGCATCCAAAAGTAAACGGATATTTACCACAAGCATGCATCACGCATATAGTCTCCTTGAACCACCTTAACTGCCTGATAGGACGTTAAACAATACAGAAAGGGGTTAATGTTTTTTGGAGACTCACATTAAATGGTTCATTACTTGCGATATAAAGACGTAGGAATGCGTTATTTATATATGTATGACCAATCCTAATACAGGCAAGTTCTCTGTTCCATGGAGACCATTCACCAATCATTGCTTTAATTAAGTGCACGTTGTTGTCTTCATATTGATTTTATTACATTACTGTTGCCTTCGCGACATTATCAGTTTGGTAGATGCAGTTTTCCAAATGTATACCTATACAAAAGATAAATGTTACCAAGTGACGCACTGATGTAATATCATTTGGACTGAATTTGCAATCTTTTGACGGGATATTTTATATTGGTTGACGTTAATATAAGGATTCATCGCCAATTTAACAAAATTGACAATCAATTCCTAAATACAATCAGTAAGGAGAACGTGTTATTAATTTTTTTTCTTTGTTATTCCTGACTGGAGTTTTTCTTTCTTTCCGTGTTTGAATGCCGCATTCTAATTGATTGATGTGCTGGAAATGAAATCATGAATCAAATGTATAGATTTGTCAAAAGCTAATGATATTATTTGTAAAAGAAAATCCAATTCGTCGTCTTTCACCACGTTAGCAAATACTGTACACACATCAATTAGAGAATAAGAATCTTTCGTTTGTGTTATAGGTTTTGTCATGTATATAGATTTTTTTCTGCGCCTTTCAAGTAATTATCTGGTTTTCTCTCCTCTAAGCAAACTATAATGTAATTATTTTTCCTACCAAACACCGTGTTATCTTGCAGTTGGTGTCGAGCGTAATCAGTGACGCATGTCCTGATCAAATTGGTAATTCAGACGCCACCTTTTTACATGAACACGTATTTAAGTATCGAAGTAAAGGTGAATGTTACCAGCAATAATAATTTCCCATAGGGGCCGGCTTAAAGATTTGTTTACCCGTAGAGACCACTCACCGACACATTTAGCCATCAAAGTTGGTTCCCGTGGCTATATATTTAATTAAAAATTAATCGATGATGCACTTAATTAAATAATTCAATTATTAAACTTAATACGAGGATGGTCACAATGTTTGTTTTTTTTTTTTTTTTTTTTTTACAAAGTAGGAAAGATTGAACCAACATACTATAACAGTTGATATACAGGCGATAATGTTTAAGCATTTTGTTTAAAAAAATAATTTTTTTCAAACATTTAGACCACTCGGAATCATTTATAGAGAGCTTCATCACTTACCCTTTCTCTGCCCAATTTCTGTGGATTTTCGACTTTGGTGTCTGTCACCCCAACGACTTGTTAAACGATAGCGGATTGGCCATTCTGAATCTTAATATACACATGTGTTTTTCCTAATAAATAGCAAGCCATAGAACGCATACACATTTTTCCGACATGTGTATGCCACGTCCATAATGATCATAGCCCAAATTATAGATAAGGAAGTTAAATACGATATATCACATGGCAGAGGTAAACAAGGCATCGCAAACGATACAAATCCCCTCGCGTGCTAACACATGAACTCTGACGCAAAATGGGGGGATGGGGTTATTGCAGGACATTGAAATAACATCAGTTGTCATTTTCACTGAACTGCAATAGACATGGATGGGCTTATTATCAGGCATGGGCTATCGAGGTATTGCCATGCTGGACCAATATAGGAAGTTTGGTCAGAATCCGTTCAAAAATGAAGTCGCAAGAGCGTTGACAAAAAGTGAACATACGTACGTACTTACGTACGAACGGAACGCTATATCCCCTCCCCGACTTTCGTCGCGAGGGGATAATAAACAAACCCTGCAACAATACAAGAAGCTGAAAAGCTCACATGGATATCTCGACGAAATTTGGGATTTTACCTTTTCTCTTCTTTCTTAACAATTTTCTTCCTTCTAATGTCTCCCTTGAAAACGCAGCAAAAGTCTTAAAACCGCTTTAAATCTTTTGCTTAAGGTTTAAACAGTTGTAAAATTTTATGGGGACTATATTTCCTTACATGAAATCTGGGGAAAATCTAATATTTGGAGATACTTTGGTTTAACACAGGTCAAAATCGACATTTTGACAGGTAGTTTCTGTTTAAATCGGTCTTAAAAATTGACGCTTAAATATGACAGAAACTAGATTCGAATTACTAGTAGTTGAAGGTTTTGTGAAGAAAATTGTATTTTACTTTTTTTAACTGCCACAAAATGCTCAATAGGCGACTGAAATGGTGTTTATTTTCAGTTTGTCTTCAGCAAATCTATAAATAGATGATCGAACCTTGTAGAATGTTTTGGATGACTTATGGCCGAACGTTTGTCTTCCTTAAGGATTCGCACAACTAAATCAGCCAATCAGCTGGTGTTTCACTTGAACCATGTCCCTGAGGAAAATGTTTTTATAGCTGTTTTCCTGAGTAAATAACATATGGAGTGGGTACTTTCTAAATACGAAGAGTAGGGTCTTGAGATTTGAAAAATAAAAAATATACACACCGTTTTAGAGACAGCCGACGTTTAAACATGTAATACTTACTTTCTATATTGTTTGTTTAATAAAATTATGGTTTCGTTAGGTGATACCGTTTTAGGTAATCTAACCCAAAGGGCCAGGATGACTCGTAGTCATCGTGCTCCGTCCGTCGTCGTCCGCCGTTATACCTTTACTTTCAAAACGCTACTCCTTCTAAACCCAAAAGCGAATTACTACCAAATTTGGTGAGAACATCATTGGGGAAGCGCAATCATATTTCATATAAATGAGGCTGGTTTAACCCCTAGCGCTCAAGTGGCGGGACCCCAAAATGGGGAATTTTGGTGAATTACTGCTTTGAAACCCTACTCCTCCTTAACTCTTACATGGATTACATCCAAAGGAGTAGGGGCACCAGTAAGGGCCATTTTTGCCCCCATCTCCGATTTTCATTATTTTGGTACCATGTTTGTACCAACAAATGGGATTCGTAAAAAACATGGTTTAGAATTATTCCGTCAACTTTTTACCTAGCAACAGGCCTTAGCAACCTACCTGCCATATCCCTGCTCTTCGGCCATTGAAGTTATCTTAATAATTGATCACTCCAAAGAAAACAAATCTACAGGTCTACAAACTATTTCTTCAAATTAACAAATTGAATATAAATGTTTCCGTGTTGTATTTTGAGAATAAACTTTTTGCTGTGTCGTAGCAACTGGTTTTTCTCCGTTCTAGAATTTTTTTTTCAAAAATAATGTTACAAGTCGACTATGCACTACAAAAATGTTATAAACTGGTGTAGTTTTCTGAGCAATTTTCTCGAACGCCTTTATTTATTTATTACATGATTAGGATGCAATTGTATGCCAAAATCAGTCTATTCAATGATAAGCTGAAATCAATTTTAATTATTTAGTTGTTGGTAAGGAATTTATATAAAATGACAAAGGTCTGAATTTCATGAATTTTCTAATATATTAAATCCAAACAAGCATAATAAAATCAACATGATGAGTATGCCATGCAGCATTATCATTTATCATAACAATTTCATAATTTGGCAACAATGTCTTCAACAAGAGGAAAATTATATTTGTATATATGCAGAGCACATTGCTGAAAAAGTATGCTATTAGCTACATTTGTATATCAATATTTTAATATTAAACAAAACATTTTATGAGAATGTCATTTCGTACACTTAACACAATTAACACAGTAATCCTAAACATATCTTGGTGTGACTGATGAATTTAAGCATTCAAATATAACAACTTATATGATGATATCACAGATTTGTGCAAAGTATAGTGTTTAACTTCACATATGACATGAATGCCGGTAGTTTTCTGATACAACAAACCATTTCATGATGTTACTAATATAAAACTAGAATTTGACAACAACCTCCTAGTATTGTATGGTACTAGTATATATAACAGGATAGCAATGGCTAATGATAATGATTTTATGGCTGGTGCAATAATATGTATGTACAGTTACTGTAGGTCAGTTTGGTCAGCATGGGATGACAGTTTGATAGCATGCACACGTTGGCCCTGACTGATCCCCAGGGGCTAATGGGCGGGGCTAAAAAGGGTCAAATTGACTAAAATTAAAAAAAATCTTCTTCTCAAATCTCAGATATGATGGAATCAAGAACTGTTCATAGATTGAAGGTTGTTAAGGTGCTTTACCGAAATTATGAATTTCATGACCCTGGGGTCACACATTTGCCCCTGAGGAGGGGGTAAATTTTACTACAGTTTGTAAAGGTTAATAACATTTTTGACTATGATTTGGGTTTTTTTTCTATTGGAATTGATTCTAATTTGATTAACTTAATCAGCTTGGGATGGCAGTTTAATGGTATGCACATGTTGGTCCTGACTGACCCCCAGGGGCTGATGGGCGGGGCTAAAAGGGACTGAAATTTAAAAAATCGTCTTCTCAAGACCCAAATAAGGTAGATTCAAATACTCTTCATAGGTGACTCCTGCTTAGCTCTCAGCATATTAGGAGTGGGACGACTGGTTCGCCCGTTGTCAGTATAATGTGACCGAGTGGTGTCTTCGGCAGTATGCTTCAGTGAGGTGGCACTATAAATCGGCAAAGTTCCGGCCTATCACAAGGAGACTTAACATAAACATACCGCAGCCTCCCAAAACACTCATACGCACTCATCACACGAATGCATGTCGCACTCACGGGAGTCATTAAATGACCTTAGCTGTTAATAGGACGTTAAAAAAATTAACCAAACCAAACCAAAGGGTCTTATGGTTCGTTACTAAAGTTATGAATTTCATGACCCTGTGGTCACAAGTTTGCCCCTGGGGAGGTGGTAAGTTTGTATCATAGTTTATATAGGGAAATCACATTTTTGACTATGACTTGTTTGATTTCTATTTGAATTTATTCTAACTTTGTAAACATTATCAGCATTGGATGACAGCTTAATGGTATACACATGTTGGCCCTGACTGACCCCTAGGGGCTGATGGGCGGGCCCAAAAAGGGTCAATTAAATTAACTGAAATATTTCAAATCTCAGGTGACCATTAAAGCCCATGGGCCTCTTGTTTTATTTAAGTAACAATAAATATTGCTATATTGCTACATGCTAGCAATACACACAATACAGGAAAGCTGTCAAGACTTGTGTTCCTAACCTTTGGTTTCAGATATGTTTTTATCAAAAACTCAGTAAATGCTCAATAATAATTGTAAAACAAACTTTGTTTTTCTGATTGACATTGAGTAGTGCAGACGAAAGATCATGCCGGTGTGATATATACCGTATTGATATACTCAAATGAATATCACAATAGGCATCATGATACATTTAATCCACGAACACTATATCATATGCCCTAATTTCAAATATAATGTTAAAAGATCTTTAACATGTTATATTTCACCATTATCACATCACCTATATCAGAGAAATATAAATAACAATGATATTATAATCGATATAGATGTTTCTGTATGTATCAAATATACAGATATTTGAATAGTGAATCAAACCACTTGTCAAATCAGCTTATTATACAAAACAATTAGTTACCGATGTAAAATATTTACAGTTTAAATTCAGACCTTTAATAAAACATGAAATTACACTGTATGTCCAAATACTTGTATTTGATGATATAACGCATACATTAGGTTACAACGTTTGTGTAAAAAATGGGTAACCATCTGAATGAAGGAGAGGTTGTAATATACAGTATAAAGAAGCCACAATTACTCTTCCGGATCACTTTAACCCTCGCTAGACAAATCCACAATAATTGGACCATTTGCTGCATCCTACAAATACTCCGACCAGTTTCGGACTCCCCTAACCGTACCAACATGGCGAGCGTATCCAAGATACCATATCACTGCGGCAGCATGGGCACAGGTGCCAACAACTCTGGCACCAGTCTTACGCTGGCAATACCAGCCATTGATGACTGCGGGAATATAGTCGATCCACAATAGGTAGGTCTTCGAACTTGTGTGCGACTTTGGATCCTTGCCCTGAGTAATCCTGCTGTGCCATCATTTACCACGATGACATATTCCCCATCCTCGGCAAGGTGTTCATGTGTGTACGAGCGAGCATTAGGCTTCGAAGCTCCTCCTCTGACATCGAAGGAAAGTCTGTTAATTCACTGGTGTAACCTAACCGAGATAGATTGCCACATATTTAACAAATGAGATCTACACCGTAATACAGTATTTACATTTATTACAATATTCACTTATCCTACAACAATCTCTACTATCCTACACTTAAGTTCAAACGAGCTCCGAACTGGTGACTCACTACCAAGTCCACACATAAATGTCGGTATAATGCTGTATCCCCCGGTGTTCCCGCTGCCGTTCCATACGTTCAGCAGTCCACGCGAAATATCACCGGTCCGTCGGACATGTCCGATAAAATTTCCGTCGGTCCGGTTAAGTGTTGAATAAATCCGGACCGAATGTCCGGTACGTTTTGAACCTTAGAATCGACCCCGATTCTCCATCAAACAACCGTTTGACTGGCGTGGTTCTGACTCGTGACTCATTCAAGTGCTATTTTGACCGCGACTCACAAAACATTCCAGAATTTTCTCGCCTCAACAAGATGTTGCGGTTTATTGAGGGAGCGATTCCCGGTAAACCGATCAGAAAGAAAACATCTGAAACAGAAAGGACTGTTCAGAAAACCGAGGCGAGTAAGAAGTATGAAGCAAAGCGGGCGCCTCGTAAACTTAACATTAAATGGAGAGAGAAACGCGAATGGCTGCAGTTCAATATGGAACGGAACTCCATGTCATGTTCAGTTTGTATTGATGTTTACGGGAAATCGTCTGCTGGAAGAGGAACAAACACGTTTTTGACCGGATGTTCCAATGCCCGTGTTTCGGCCGTAAATGACCATGAATTCAGCGTTGCCCACAAAAGGGCCATGGAAAGATCCACCAAGAATGAAACTGTCGGTGCGCCTGTTGCCAAAGATCCGGCTGTAGCCGCTCTTTTGTCATTAAAACAAGCCACAAGACACCGCATGGTATATTTATTTCGTAATGTACATGCCATACTAAAGAAGAACAGGCTGTTTGGCTGTGTGTGGTGGTGGTGATATTGATGAGGATTTGATTGTTCAGTTAAATGGAGTTTTCGGACAGGATGATGAGAGTAACGTGGAGGATTTTTGTGAAGACTTTAAGACAGAGGATGATAATAGGAATAGAATCATGATGATTTCCAGGAGTTTTTAAATTTGAGTAAAATTTGATTCTATATGTCATGTCTTGAGTTTGTTTTTTTTATTTTGGAGTCAAAATATAGCTTATCAAGTAACATAATTTGGTCTGGTAAAACATTTTACTTTAGCAGACCAAAATGTCTGGTAAAGATGAATCCGGTCAGGTAATACTTCAGCTTTTACCAGACCAAATGTTCTGTAAAAAATACATTTCGCGTGGACTGCGTACAGGGTGTTTCAAAATATATGATACATTCTAAATTGACTTTTCTCAGTCACTTCTCATCACATAGAAAAGCTTTATGCACCATATGATAGGTAAGTGTTCACAATTTCGTTAAATAATACATAAAACAGGCAATCTCAAATATGTGTGTTTCGAGAGGCTACGGTATGTTTGTGTGAAGTCTCCTTGTGGTAGGCCGGAACTTTTGCCGATTTAAAGTGCTACCTCACTGGAGCATACTGCCGAAGACACCCGGCAGGACACCCCACCCGGTCACATTATACTGACAGCGGGTGAACCAGTCGTGATACTCCTTATATGCTGCGCGGTAAGCAGGAGCAGCAACTACCATTTTTAAAGACTCTGGTATATCTCGGTTAGGGGACAGAACCCAAAGCCCTCCTCACATGGTCGAACGCTCAATTAAAGGCCAAAAGTGAGGCATTGTCAAGGGAGACATTAGGATGAAGAAAGATGTTCAGGAAGAAGAGAAAAGATAAGAATAAAGTTGTCTTTCTTATATATATATATTTCTTGTGATTTCGACTTCAAATTCAAAATTCCAGCAGAGACATATTGGGAAATGTATTCCAGTGATTAGTATTTCAAATGTATTATTTCTTCTTAAAATAACCTGTCCATCTTGATCCCTAATTTCACTTGGCAAACAACAATCAAAATGAACGTTTCGTAGACTTCCAATCTTTTAATGATTTCCAGAATGTGAAACAGATATATCCAATCAACTGATCATGATTGTCTTTTTAGTTCTTTGTTTTAAATAATCAATTGTTATGTATATATCATCTCATTTTCGTTATGTATATTGTGAGAGTGACGAAGTACAGAATTGGAATTAATTAGTTTTAAGGCCATATTTTTTTTATCTGGAAACAAACCAAACAAGTCCAGCTCTAGTATCCTGGCTGGTATGTGTCTGTCAACGCTAGGGCAGAGATAAAGGTAGAGTTTAGCTAGAGTCAAGTTATGCTTTCTAAGTGTGATACAATTATTCCGATGCAAATTATATGGAATATTCGTAGTATGGAATTAAATAATATAATGTGTGATACTGATTATATGTGAACCACATACAATAAATTTGCTATTTAAAATTTATGTCGCATTTATTAAAATTTGCTATATATAACTATATGTCACATACATTATAAATTTGCTTTATGTATTTTATTTTCATTAATTCTTCCATTAAATTTTATCATTTAATGATATAAAGCAATGCATTTGTATGTACCAAGACAGAGGTATTTGTCCACAAATACATTCAGGACTTGTCCCTTCACTACACTGTAGACCAGAGACACACGTGTTTCTCCTTCAGTGTAAACTATACCTTAGGGAGCAGTGGTTGAAGCCCCCCTCGACAAAATTAATTGAAACTGTCAATGGTCCAGACAACACCAACATAAACAAATTGCACTGAATCTCAGCTCAACGATGTCGCCTAATGGGAGGTATAGCTCATGTTTCAACGTTGTTACTAAAAACAGGTATTAAAACTTATTTTTTCTTAATTTTTTTAAGAATTCCAGTTGATATCGAATATTGTGATTGTTATCAACACAGCAACTACACAATACCTATAATCTGGCATCACAACACACAGCCATGAAGCACAGTTAGGCTTAAAATGTGTTTACAAGGTGCAAAGCAGCAAGTTTTTCGACCGCTGGCTATAGTTCTCGGGGCTATGTATAGTAATTAAAACTTCATTTTTCTTAAATTAAAGAATTCTATTTGATATCGAATATTGTGATTGTTATCAACACGGCAATAGGTTCATAGGTTCATTTAAGAAAGGCAGTGTTGCATATCAGAAGTGAATCACAGTTACCCACATTTTTACCTTCGACCTACATAATTTATGATAAAAGAAAAAAAGTCATTCCCTATACCATAACGGCTGTGTTGGCTGAGTGATTAAGGTGCCTCAACATTTAACCACTAGCTCTCCACCTGTGGGTTGCGATTTAATGTGACCGGGTGGGGTGTCCTGTTGGGTGTCTTCAGCAGTATGCTTCAGTGAGATAGCACTATAAATCGGCAAAAGTTCCGGCCTATCACAAGGAGACTTAACACGAACATACCGCAGCCTCCCTAAACACACGTACGGACTCACTACACTCATGCATGTCGCACGCACGGGAGGCCGTCCTTAAATGACCTCAGCTGTTAATAGGACTTTAAACAAAATAAACCAAACCAAACTCTTATCGGCTCAAAATGTATAAACATGAAAAAAGCAAATTTTTTTCAAAAAATCCATTCATTTTGGTTTCCATGCAATCTTATTAAAATCTAGATTGTCATTCTCACTACGTTCATGTAACGTAGTGAGAATGACAATCTAGATTTTAATTAGATTGGTTTCTATGGCAATGTTAATAATGCAAAAACACCAATTTTGTTACTGAATTTGAAATGGTTATAGTTTCAAATTTCTAAATATATTTGGATTGTGTACCAAAAATGTTGACGCAAAAGGGTGAAAAATCATGATGGACCCAATTGTCGGGATTTTCTCCGTATGTTATGTTGAGGGGACATCGAAGAGATCAAAATCAATCTTTTGCCCCAATACGTTTTTCTCACTTCTCTGTCTGTCTTTGCTTTATTGTCTTGCCCTGCAGGTAGGGCGTAAGAATTGTACCTGCTGCCCCCATTGCATGATCGTAAGAGGCGACTGAATTAATCGGCAAAAGGTTAAGGCCTCCACCAAGGAGACTTCACCCAAACATACTGCAGCCTCCCAAAACACACATACGCACTCACCACACGCATACATGTCGCACGCACGGGGGGGGGGGGGGGGGGGGGGGGCGTCCTTAAATGACCTTAGCCGTTAATAGGACGTTAAACAAAATAAACCAAACCAAGTCTTGACAATCGTCCTCATGTCCACATGGCTGTTGCGAGGACGTTAAAAACCGAAAAACAAAAATTAAAGTTTCTTTTTTTCTTTTTGATTTCCCCAATGGTTTAATGGTTTAATTTAAAATCTGAAATATAGCTCCATCAATTATTGTTACAATCCCTTTTGTATTTTTTCTTCTCTTTTCAAATTCTGCTGGCACCCTTTCAAATATGCCCTTGGTGTATTTTTTAGTATGAAAAAATAAGAATGTTAACTAACACACGTTATAAATAGTCGGTTGAAACTCTGATAGTTAAATAGAGGTTACACAACGAGTGGTTGTTGGATATGGAATTTATTTCACACGAGTAAGTTATTTTTTAAAAGTTACAAAAGACACGAGCTTTAGCGAGTGTTTTTTGCAACTTTTAAAAATAACTTACGAGTGTGAAATAAATTCCATATCCAACAATCACGAGTCGTGTGACCTGTTTCTACCACAATAATATCGGCTTGAATCAAAGGGAAACGTGGCCAAGTATAATTTCGCGTATGCAAATAAAGTGTACCGGTGAGGTCCGGGACCCGGTGATGTGACGTCATTAGATTATTGATGACGTCAATAACAATTGCAGCTTGGGTCAAAGTTCACCGTGTTAGCCAATCAAAATGCGTACAGAGTTTATACCACGTGTGGTATAAACAGATTGTTAATCAACAGCTATAATGATTAACTGATGGTGTGAGAGTTGAATAACACAGGGTATTGTGGTAGAAAAAGGAATAAGAGTTGTTACCGTGATATCTTTATTTAATTATTGAGATGAGATTGCTATGGTTGTAATATTACCTCCTATTCATGGCTTTTTCATCGTCGTAGTGTCGTTTATACCATAGATGATGACATAATGTGAAACAAACTAAATAAAGTATTCACATGTCAAGATAATTTTTAGATAAATGCAATTGTCATAATAATCAGAATCGAATTCGTACAAACTTCCTGTTTTTCATCGGGAATTATGTCTACAAACTCGGTCGAAATACAACCATTGTCTAGCCATTCTGGAGCCATTATCATTAATAAAGACGTCATATTAGATCATAAATTCTTCGTCAAAGACAGACGGCGCTTTGGTCGAGAGTGTAATGTTGACCTAGATTTTGATTGAACTGCAGTGTAACTGTATGTAGATGCTGGGCATTCCTTCCTCCTTACGTCCGCAGCCTCACAAAACACGCATACGCACTCACCACACGCATGCATGTCGCACGCACGGGAGGCCGTCCTTAAATGACCTTAGCTGTTAATAGGACGTTAAACAAAATAAACCAAACCAAACCAAATCCTCCTTACGTGCTACTTAACCGAGAGAAGCCGTTTCAGTTTATATCGGCTTAATCTGTATTGGATATTGAAATGATTATCTGATATTAATACTCTATTTTTCGTGGTTTATTATCCCAAACCCAAACCCAAACAAAGATGGTGCAAGTTCCATGGACGTTTAAACCCTATTCAATCAATCATTGATATAAACTGAGATATGAGTGTTTGGACAACATTAAGCAACTTATGCGATGCCGAATACAATCCAATTTTAGGAAATCGTTCTGTATTGCGTGTAAAAACAAAATTCTTCAACTAAATATTGGTTCATATATGACTGGCTATAACGTAGTTTTGAACACATGCACGCTTTTCAATGGAAATGTTGCAGGTGCCTTGCCTGAGCGTTGCTTAAGCTAAACATGTTTTTTCTATCTGCCCAACAAAATAATACATTGAATTAAGTTAATACTTAAATACTTTAGTAAATACTTTAAAATGATAAGAGGACAGTGTCTATGAACACATATTCATCACACGCATGCGTCTCGCACACAAGGGAGGCCATCCTTAAAAGGAGGTTCGATAATGCATAACCATATCCCACCTTTCAATAATGCGTCGCTTTTTAGTGTAAATCATACTGGAACGGGGGCTATCATCACTTGAACGTGCACATATATGCATACAATGAACACTCCAACGCACTCACTCGCCTACACCAGATAATAACCAGTTGTCACATAGGTTTTACATCACTCCACCACCAAAAACGCTGTAAATGTGATGTGAAACACTTTGAGCACATTAAATACAACTGTCATTTCTATGGGAAAATGATTTCCTTTTTTATTCTGACTATTTTATGAATTTAATGTTGAGTTTTGATTAGGACGCTTAGATCTGATTTCGGTTAGCATTTATCAGATTGTTGCAATATTATCAATATATTACAATATAGGTAACAAGAATTGTGCATGTCCCTTACCTACATTCGTTTTATCCAAAAAAGATACCAAGGAAGGTACTTATGAAGAAACGCTCAATACTAATCAAAAGACGTATTTATGTATTTTTGAGAATTATTTCGTGGAACCACAATTATTGTGACGAGGACCCTTGCATTTATGTTCATTTCCCAAACTACTCCTGCAGTCGTAAATAAACAAGTTTATATTGCAGCAGTGTTTGTGTGTCATACAACATACACCTTTATATACCAAATGCGATCAAAATCGATCAATGTGATCATTTTGACCAATCAGCAGCCTTGATGTGGTTGCTTTGGAAACAAAATCCATTTGGTTATACTCACAGATCCCTTATATCCCTTTTTTCATTGAAGTTGATTAATATCTAAATTTCAATCAAGCGGTGGCCGAGAAATGACTGGCATTTATTTTAATGTAAAAGTGAGGTTCCGAGAGAGTGACCGGTGTCCCCTGATGTACCTATACAAAGGTTTTCATCAAAAATGAACACTGCAGTTGTTTTAACTCTGCCATACTACACCTACATACCAAATATTATCAAGATCAGACACTATCTAAATTTCGACCAATCAGAGGCCCAAATTGGAAAATAGAAATGTTCTTCCAGATGTTGATTATAACCTAACACTGACGTATTGTTTCATTAAAATCGTTTTGGGGGCAAATTTGGGATCTTATCTTTTCTCTTCTTTCCTAACAGCTTTCTTCTTCCTTATGTTTCCCTTGACAATGCCTCACTTTTGGCCTTTAGTTTAGCGTTCGCCCCTGTGAGGAAGCCGAGACATACCAAAGTCTTTAAAAAGGGCAGTTGCTACTCCTGCTTAGCGCTCAGCACGTTTGGACTGGGACGACTGGTTCGCCCGTTGTCAGTATAATGTGACCGGGTGGGGGTGTCCTGCTGGGTGTTTTCGGCAGTGAGATAGCACTATAAATCGGCAAAAGTTCCGGCTTACCTAATATCAAGTCGCTGGTGATGATACAAAACTAAATATCGCAATGCGTATCATGCTGCAAGTTGGCGATTCTTTTATCTACTATACCTGGAGTATGTATATATATGTCGGTACCAAAGGCATTTAAATATGAAGTTGTTATAATATCTACTTTCATTAGATACAGATGATAAGTAGAAGTACGTGATAGGGGATTTAATTAAACAAAGTGAGTGAATTTAATTTCAATGAGTGACCTACCTTTATTCATGTTTAAATTTAAGGTTGTAGTGAATTGAGGCTCTCCAATTTAGCGTACTCATTAATAGCCCTTCATAATTACGCAGTGCTGTTCAGGAGGGCAAAGGAAAAGTGAATATACATTTTACATAGGTAGGAGAACTAGGTAAGACAATTTTGACACGCAAGTAAGGTTTGGTTTGGTTTTATAAATAAAGGAGACTACCAGTCTTTCAAAGCATTTGTAATAAAGATGATTTGATGGTGAAAGATGAAACACAATAACTTCTTAATCTAACTAAGATATAGATGCTCATTCTCACTACATTGCATGATCATATCTTAATTAGCTTGCAACATTCTCGATACCTTACTCATGTCAATCATGACTTGATTTATTTAAGGCGTAAGGTATGTATACATCTGCTTCTGTGTAAATGTTTTAACAATATAACTTCATTTGATGCTTGGTATATAAAAGGTTGGACTTTCTATAGTAATCAATTGACATCTGTTTTTCTTGTCATGTGGGTCTTCTTGTCATGTGGGTCTCAAAAGTGACGAGTGGAAAAAAAAAAGGTGACTTCATCTATAATCGGATAAACCCGTCATAAAGTTTGATAGCGCAGCTTGAAAATGACATATTTTACAGTTTAGGAAATCTCAAATTTTCTGGTTCATAGGTATATAGATACATATACAATTTAACTTTCTTAAGGGGCTTTCGTATAACTATCTCTGTACTGGGAAGGTCAATGTCGCATATGACCTGACAAGACGTGGTGTTTTGTTCTCTCCAACTTTTCTAAAACTACATTAAAAATACTGCGAATTTCATGAAGATTTTTGCCGTGTGCATAGTAGAGATATTATTTATTGTGTCTGTGGCATTTTGGTGTTTTGAGGAACCAAATATTTAGAGGCAGACCCAAACTCAGCATGATTCAGTGGCCACACTAGTAACCATTACCGGCTATACAGCATTGGACGCAGCCTCCCAAAACACACATACGCACTCACCACGCGCATGCATATCGCACGCACGGGAGGCCGTCCTTAAATGATCTTAGCTGTTAATAGGACGTTAAATAAAATTGGACTGGTTGTCATTTACTAGTACACCTATATCTGTGTACATGTATAATAGTGAATTTGTGTCTTAGGAAATTTGGCTTCAACCAGAAGTTCGAGCACCAGCAACAGCAAACAGTCGAGCGGTCCTAATCCTGGGCGACTAAGTGACATCTCCAGGGGAAAATGTCCAGGGATGAAAAGCTTGACAATATATACATAATTCTATCTACACTCAAAGAGGAAATATACTCGCAAATGAAAAGCCTAAGAGAGGAGAGCAAAATGGAAGACCGAGAACTTGTTGAAGGCTTGAGAATCGTGTCTTTGATCTTAAGGAACAAAAGGATAATTTAAAAGAGACGGTTAGCATACTAGTGCAACAACTGGCTTTATCAGAAGATATACAATGTGAAAAGGACAATAAATCAAATGATCTAGAGCGGAATGGGAGGGAAAATTCCATCCGAATAGTGGGTCTAGAGAACTTTCAACAAGATTCAGACTGTGGAAGAGTGCGTGGAGAAGAAGGTCTAATTTAATAAAGAAAAACTGAAAGTCACAATAGATGAAACCGATATTGACATTGTCCATAGACTCGGGGTGTATAAGCGGGAAAAATATTATCTGCAAGTTTACCCAATGCAGGACTAAGTTTAAGATTATCAAACAGGAAAGTTCTCAAGGATCAAGATTAATCAACAGAGACTTAAGGAGGCTTTTGAACTCCGGTGTGTTGAGATATCCTAGAGCACTGACGGAAAACTGCTTGCGTTACTTTAAAACGGGAAAAAGAGATTACAATGTAACACAATCCTAAAGCAAATATTCTTGATGAACGATGCCAATTTCAACCGATATCATTCGAAATCATTCGTGACCTATGTGAATGTTTTACGTAAAAAAAGCAAAAACAAGAGATCCCAGAGGGATCTTTGCGCTCACCATTGAATGATCTGTATAGGTTCCATGTCAGATTGATCTTCTCTCTATTTTCCCCTTCCTCTTACTAATCTGTGTAGATTGAGAAACGTCCCTCCAGTACTTTTGAAACAAGGGGAACTTATATATGAAATATGAGATTTAGCGATTATGGCTTTCTCCGCCATGTTGCTTTTAGATTGGTCCCAAAAAGCAATACGAGGGACCAAGGGGAACCTACATATGAAATTTGAGAAAGATCCCCTCAATACCCAGTAAAATGGCAATAACAAACTTCAATTGTCAAAATCCAAGATGGCTGCCTGTCGGCCATGTTGTTTTCAGATTGGTTCCAAAATGCATTATGCATAACAAGGGCCAAAGAGGAACCTACATATAAAATTTCAGAAAGATCCCTTCAGTACCTTCTCAGAAATAGCGATAACAAGAATTGTGGACGGAGGGACGGACCACGGACGCAAGGCAATTTGAACAGTCAAATTGTGTGCATATTGTTGATTGATCAGATAATAAGAGCATATGACTCATAATGTATATTCATGACACAGTAACATAATGTAATTAACAATGCAATTAGTTAGATACAGACCCGTGTACGTTCGCAGTTCCGATTTAAGCGTACCATGTCCGTACCATTTCCGTACCATTTCCGTAGCATTACCGTACCATTTCCGTAGCACTTCCGTAGCATTACCGTACCATTTCCGTAGCATTTCCGTACCGTTTGCGTCCACTCACCGTAGCATTTGCGTTTACCTATTTTCACTCGCAGACCGTCTCATAACCGTTCGGTAGAAAATTTTGCGAAGTGTATTTTTTATCGAAACGAAATTTAGTTAAATATACTTACCGAACGTCAAAAAAGAAATGTAGCGACAGCAAATGATCTTATAAGGAATTAGATTAATAAATTAAAGAATTAAATATATACGGCTATAAATCTGTCTGTATCTTTGTATAGAAAAAAAATAACACTCTCACAAAAAACAAGGCAAGTCACATGGTCCATCGATCTTAGTGTGATAAAAAATGTCCGATCCTAGTAGTAGACGACGCATTACGATGGAAACCAAGATGAAGATCGTGTCAAATAAACAATATTACCTTTACTGTGCTATAGTCTAACCTTTACAGTTACATGTAATATGCACTGGTCAGGCTACATGTATAGGGTACAAATGGTCCAGACAGTATCACACAGGTAAACTAGGGTAGTTAGACTTAATTGTCAGCAATGATACAAACAAAACAGCATGTTGTACACGGGTTAACTAAAGGTCAGGTATTTTGTGGACCAAGTGATACTAGGTGTGAAAGGTAGAACAATAAGAGATAATTATGGCCTACAGGTAAGGCTATAGACTGCTTCATAAAACTTCCAACTTTAATGAGAATGTCATCGTGATCTATGGAGTTATTCATTATTTATTTCAATTTTAAAACCCAAAGGTCTAATCACAGAATTGATAGCAAATTGATAAAATCAGAGACGTATATATCACATATGTGATATATATATATGTCTCTGATAAAGTATAACAAGAGTAAATTAATTACATAGTAAGAGCAAATACGGTATATAAAGTGCATACACATGTGAAATAGAACTGATGTCCTAAATAGAAATCATCCAGACAATCAAGCAAGTCTTGTTATGAACAGTAAAAAAGAGACTTTATTCTGAAAACAAATCTTCGTCCGACATAAATCTCTCAAGTGAGACGTTAAAAAACTGTCAGGAACATGACGAAGGTAGTTAAAATTAATTAGGACTCTTTTAAGAACATTACAATTTCTTACAATAATCCAGCATTTACAGGGATAAAGCAGGGTTGAGCTACTCGACCTAGTCAAAAAAAGATGTGGAACTAAAAAGTTAAATTATCCTGTAAAAGTTCGATCAAGCAGGCTATGTACAGATTTGAATACAAATATATGTATTAATGCCTACATACCAGACTAGGTAAGTTGAATTGTGTACAAATTTACATGTAATATAGACTATTATCGTTTAATTTTGATTTAAAACACAGAAATAAAAAAACAACAACAACTACAACTTCAATCTGGTGTACGAGTGTTGCTTGATATGGTGACCATATTTCAGAGCAGCAATCTAACTAACTGCACTAATGTTCAGAGAGCGAATAACATTTTGAAAATCCAAATATGTAGATTGGCATGACCTTACCAACCACTTATCTAACATGTAATAAAAAGTTAAGATTCGGAGTGAGCCATACACCTAAGTCTTTAGCATGTGTTTCTTTCTTTAGAGATTCCTCACCCAAGCTGTCGGAATACTCAGTTGTATATCTTTTGTTGCTAAACGTTATATAATAATATTTCTTTATATTAAACGTACATTTTAAAGTTTTACACCAGTCTTAGACTCTGTCAATATCGGATAGGAGTTCACCACAGTCTTGAATATAACGTGCTGCTTTACAAAATTTGCCATTATCGGGAAAAAGGAAAGTTTTGAAAAAAATGTAATAGAGAGGGTGAATCATTTTAATCGAATAGTTTCAGGACTGATATTATACATATATTTTTTGTATCATAACACTAACATCATCATCAAAGTCTCTATCGCGGAGTTCACCGAATACCTCGTCAAAGTTGGAATAGCAAAAACTTTTCTTCGTGGCAATGTTGCTTTACTTCATTAAGAAACACATCCGCTGCTAGTTTGATAGAATTTTATAATTATTGGTATGCACAAACAATATTTCCTTTGGTGTCTTTTCTAAAAGTGTCATTAAAAAAAGAAAAAAAAAAATAACACACACACCCTCACACATATACACAGATTTAAATAAGTCATTAAAGACACTTGTTAATACTTCTATTATTAAAAGCATACATTTGAAATTTAAACTCTTGAGATGATGGTTTTATGATATATGTAGACTTAATAAATTTCGGTTTTTACCGTGAATATCTAAGATTTGTTATGATAAGTACATGTAGCCTACATAAATTCATTTGAATCATTATTTTATAAGTCATATTCAACTTGACATTTTCCTATTTTCTTTCATGAAAGTAAGAACAGGCTACTGCTATAGTTGAAACTCACTCAGGTGTAAAAGTTGACATGTTGGCCAAGTAATACAGGTAAATTTCTGTACGTTGGCTAAGTGAGAATGTGCCATAATTTGACCCCGGAGGTTAATTGGGGACAGGTCACCTGGCCAGGTATACCATGTGCCAGACACAAAAGAGCTAGATTGGTCAGCATCTTACAGGTAAGGTGTGATAGGATGCATGTCCTCAAGGCTGTGGGGTTGCATATTGCGCCCAGTTGACCATTGGCAACAGGCCTTTCCTAGATGTTTTGGCTTCAATGTAATGTACATGTAGTCTGGACATGTACAGGTCTCAAGATCTGTCGACAGAACATACAATGTATAATCTCATATAGATGACATGTACTGTAAAAGACAATTTTAAGTTTAGAATAACAATGTCAAAGAAACTCTAGTAAAGTTACATTCAATAAAAATTTAAAATATTAATAATTTTGTCTGACAAAATATTTACATGAAGTACATGTACACCCGAGTCAGCCATTATTAGGCCTCTGACACAAACTGATGTGTTGTAATAGAAGCATGTAAATGATTAAAATGATCGCAAACAGAATCAAAATTAATTTCAAAAGTAGATTCTTCACTCTACACTGTTGAAGTCTTTATATATTGAAACAATGTATTACCGGGTTATGTCCTTTGTGATAATAAGTTTAAAAAAACTGTTGTGCACTAATTATACGTTCACTTCAGTATACCTTAAATCTCGTGCACTCCTCACTTCTCCTAGGGTGCAAAGGTTAACTGATTGTCACTCAACTGAAGGTTAGACCACAAAACAAGTCCATTAATAAAGATTTTCAGAGTGTTATCCATTATCACGTAAACACACAGAGTCTGCTCCATTGCAGACGTGTGATATACACGTATCTGATTGCACATATACATTATATATTGTTAAGTATATAATTATTGATGTCTTGTTTTTAGTTTTTATCCCTCCCCAGCCAGAGCTTCCTCTGATCCGACATCAGACTTTTAAACAAATCGTCGATGCTTACACACCAGTAATATGTACCAGTGATTGTTATATATAGACTTGCCAGACATGTACATGTACTTGACTTAATTGTCCCCCTAACTTGTTGCCATGGGTACTAATCCCCCTCCCCACCACCATCAACTTCACCTGATGGCCATGGATATACTTCAGACCATTCGTTATTGTCATTTACCATCAAAGCCAGCACTCCGCGGTGCAGGTCCTCCGCGGAAACCGGAACCGGAAACGACAACACAAAATATAGATACAACACTAGGAATATACCGGAAGACTTCATGTTGGACCACGAGGCTATGCTATCAGTTCTATCTGCCATAGACACTATTGAAGAGGCCATTGAACAAAATAGTGATATGAATAAAGCATATAGAAGTTTTATAGACCTTATACACAGTGAAATGGAAAACAAACTTCCCAAAGTTCAAATAAACCTCCAACGGAACAAAAGAACTATATTTTCCAAAAGGAGACCATATTGGAACACCGAATTAAAGAGGTTATGGGAGATAAGACGTGATAGTGAACGTAAATGGCTCGAAAATCGGACGAGATCAAAACGTTTAGGGGAACAACTTCGTGCAATATATATTAATGACCGAAAAAGTTTTGACCAGGCACTAAGGCGGGAAAAACGCCGCTTTCAAATAGCGAAACAGCAGGAACTATTAGAGCTTAGCAAAACTGCACCCAGAGATTTCTGGAAGAAAATAGGACAATTGGGTATCTCTTATGATCGCCAAAAATCGATACCAGATAAAGTGATAGACAAGGATGGTAACATAACTACTGACGACGAGCAAGTCTTAAGAGTATGGCACGATGTTTACAAAGAGTTATACAACGTGCCGTCTGACTCCTATGCAACATTTTCAACAGATCATCTCAAACATTCACTGGGCCCTGTGCTAGATACAGACATTACCATTTTAAACAACTCCATAGCTATAAAAGAAGTAGAGGACGCCGTGTATCGAGCTAAACTGAACAAAGCGGCAGGTACAGACGATATCCAAAGTGCAGTGCTGAGGAATCCAGCCTGTATAGACATACTTCACAGGATTATATGTAACTCATTCCGATCGGGCATAGTTCCGGATATGTGGGGTGAAAGTATTGTAACCCCTATATTAAAGGCGGGAAAAGACCAATTGGACCCACACAGCTATAGAGGGATATCACTTATATCTATACCGGGCAAAATTTATGCAGACATACTTAATAAGCGCTTATATAGCTGGTTAGAAGTTAACAATATCCTAGTCGATAAACAAAACGGATTCAGGAAAAATCGCAGTTGTCTTGACCACCAATATGCACTTTATACCATTCTAAATAATCGTAAGATACGGAAACAATCCACGTTCGTCTGCTTTGTGGACATGAAAAAAGCATTTGACAGCGTTAATAGAGATCTTTTATGGTTTAAGTTGAGGCATCTCGGAATAGACGGGTTATTTTTACGAGCGATACAATCACTTTACGTACAAAACACTAGTAGGGTTCGGGTAAATGGAAAGTTAACTGACCCATTCAGGGTCTCGACTGGATTAAAACAAGGCTGTAAAGCCTCACCAACACTTTTCTCTATCTACGTAAACGACTTGGCGAAAGATATAAACGCTATGAACTGTGGTGTTCAAGTAGAAGACACAATGATATCCATTCTTCTGTATGCGGATGATATACATGTAGCTATCATATCGCCGGATGAAAACTCTATGCAAAATATGCTTGATAAACTAGCAGAATGGTGTGACCAATGGAAACTGTATATAAACAAGGACAAAACTAACGTTGTTCATTTCCGTAACCCTTCTTTGACTTTAACACAATCTAAATTTACGTGTGGCGACTCTGATATCGACATTTGTTCTAAGTATAAATACTTAGGATTGTGGTTTCATGAACATATCGATCTACATCTCGCTGTACGAGAGTTGTGCAAGTCTGCGAGTAGGGCGGGAGGTATGACTTATTTGGTTTATACCAAACTGTACATGTCTTTAGTGGAGCCTATAACTTCGCGAGTGGACTCTGGGGTATACACTCCTACAGAGAAGTAACATTACTACAAAACAAGGCCTGTCGATATTTTCTTGGAGCATCGAAGTTTTCCAGTAACTTGGCCACAAGGGGCGACATAGGTTGGACGTCAACTATCACGAAACAGACTATAAACGTTTTAAGATTGTATTTAAGAATACAAAATACGGAAAGTGATAGGATATTGAGTAAAATTCATAAATGGTCCAAGTCTCTCCGTAATTCTTGGGATTCGCGGGTTCACAATCTAATAGTAAAGTCTAATTTAGTGGATATTATTTCAGCACAAAAATCATTAAACTGGAAATTGAAAAATATCAAAGAAAAATTACAAAATATTGATGCTGACAGTTGGCAAAATTTATTGTGGAATGATGATGGAAATGTTAGTGGTAATAAATTACGTCTATATAGAACCTATAAGTATGAGCCTACAACAAGTGATTATGTGAAATTTGTCAAATTTAAAGAGAGAAGAGGTATGCTGTGCAACTTCATATGTGGGTCACTTTCCCTAGAAATTGAAAAGGGACGGCATGCCAAGCCGATTTTACCCATAAAACAAAGAATCTGTAAATATTGTTTATCAAATGAGGTTGAAGACGAAGTTCATTTTTTAATACGATGTAATTTTTATGATGATTTACGCTGGCCTCTTTTAGTTGATGCTAACAAATATGTTGATTTTAATAGTATGGACAGTTTTAATCAGTTTAAATATCTTTTAGATAAATCTCCCCAAATCTCCTCGCCAATCAGCTTTATGCTATGTGGAGGAGAAGAAGCAACTTTTCGTAGCTTTTTATTCTTGTAACATAACGTGGCTACGTACTGTACCATTTTAAATAGCTTGGGATAACCTTACCTTATTAACTTTTAGCATGCAATATCTTAGACTATTATTTTGTTTTATAGTGTCTAAATAAGTCATAAATGGCTGGACATATCTTACTTTGAAAGAGAAATATTTTATGATGTATTTTATATGTTGTAAGTTGTTTGACACTCTAATAAAATAATTGAACTTGATTGAACTTGATATACACTTGATTAGGAGTCATCGGGCTCAGGTGTGTAAGTCATCATCACACCTGGTCAGTTTCTCCTTTTTACAATTAGCCCTATAGGGGGTCTATTCATAGCCTGGTCAATATGTGTTCAGAATTCTTGATCTGTTTACCTGTACCTAAATTAACACTTTGATATAAGATTTTCAATTCAATTAGTTTATTACTTAAAACTTACGGTTTATCAGTACAAATGCAGTGAATAAATGCAGTGAAAATATAGATAAATACATAAACACAAAACAATAAAGTTCGGACACACAGAGACAACACATACGCGACCGCAGCGCTAGTGTAGAGAGTGATTTTATTTTGAAATTAAATGCTATCGTTTTTTGTTGACGAGAATAATAAATTTTCCTAAAGAAAGATCCTTATATGACCTTAATATTTCCGGTTTCTAAAAGTTGTACAAATTTTCGCATACTGAGGTTTTCTATAGAAGTACAGTTTGATAAAACGTTCTTCCACTTCCCGATACAACATTCACTCCATCAGACACCATTTCACTGTCGTTTCTACGTGTTCGCTTCGTCTAGGATCCGCTTTTTATAAGAACCAGACAATTTATTCAGAAATGGTCAATTATTTGTGAGCGTCAACCGTAGCATTTCCGTAGCATTACCGTAGCACTTCCGTAGCATTACCGTACCATTTCCGTAGCATTTCCGTAGCATTACCGTACCATTTCCGTACCATTTCCGTAGCATTGCCGTACCATTTCCGTAGCACTTTCGTAGCATTACCGTACCATTTCCGTAGCACTTCCGTAGCGTTTGCGTTTAAGACGGAACGGCGAACGTACACGGGTCTGTAGTTGAAAGTATTGGGTTGTATTGTACATTTGTCATCTGTGTATTGTAGTGTGGAAAGTACCGTGTTACTATTTATAGTCCTGTGTGGCGTCTGACCTGTAGTCGTCTATTTCTGCATGTCCGTATTTGGTGTTGTTGACAAGTTATATGTAAATTAAAGTGTGAATTCGAGAGAGAGCGTGCAAGTGTGAGTGAAAGTTAAACAAAACCGTTCGTACACCGATGTAACTTGCAGTTTGCCTTACTCGGACGACGGAACGCATCCTCTGGGGTCCCGTCGGCATGGCCCAGCCGAATAACACGGGACATGATTTTACCAGACATATAGATGTTTTGGAAGGTTGTTTTTTCTATTGTCGGTCTCCGGTCTAATAAAAAAAATGACTCGAACCCGCAGGGCGTCTTGAATTTGTTCATTTAAGAAAATGCCCTGTAACATTCATGTTATGTTGTTTGCCGATACTTTACCAACCAATATCGGATGCATTTTAATTTTGTTTGATCTACTTGCTGCCCGCATCCGTTCAAGATTTTATTTTATTATAAACGTGTGCAAATTTCCGCTTATGGTGGTAAACTTTGCACTTGATGCTGTTTTTCATAAGTACTCATGCATTTGTGTGCCTATCGTGTGTTGCATAGGAATGAAATATGAACCGATTTATCAGTGTAAAAAACTAGATACTCTGTCAACATACAATTATCTAAGGACGGTATACACCCAGGTGCGAAATTAGCAAATGTATGGTCTAACATAATACTGAAACACGTGCACAATATTGACAACCCGTAGTCGGTGACATTTGTGAGTTAAAAGGAATACTGTGACCGAGTAAATTATGGTAGGTGTAGGTGGGTCTACCCGCCACCCATACAACCATACTGCTTACTCTAACAAACCATAACCACATACCTTCCAATATACATAAGTTTAACAGTGCAACTATTGTTTAATTAATTACTTATCTTCAAAACAATAATAAGATGTCTACATGATTGTAATCAAGTGTATTTCTTCCTATTATATACATGTATATGTATTAATAACATATTTACTTGTACATATTTTTATATGTCGGTTTATGGTGGATATCTATACATACAGGATCATGCAATGGGGGCAGCAGGTACAATTTCCTGTATAAAAAGTTCATTGTAAACAAATTGAAACGAACAAGCGTTTCGCCTTCAATTGAGTGTCCGCCTCTTCGAGGAAGGCTTTGGTCTCTGTCCCCTCTCCAAGCCATACCAAAGTCTATGAAAATGATAGTTGCTACTCTCGCCTGATGCTCAGCATTTTTAGACTTGGTTTGATTTGGTGTGGTTTATTTTGTTTAACGTCCTATTAACAGCTAAGGTAATTTAAGGACGACCTCTCGTGCGTGCGACGTGCATGCTTGTGGCGAGTGCGTATGTGTGTTTTTGGAGGCTGCGGTATGTTCGTGTTAAGTCTCCTTGTGATAGGCCGGAACTTTTGCCGATTTATAGTGCTACCTCACTGAAGCATACTGCCGAAGACACCCAGCAGCACACCCCTACTCGGTCACATTATACTGACAACGCCCAAAGCCTTCATCACAGCGGCGAACGCTCAACTAAAGGCCAAAAGTGAGGCATTGTCAAGGGAGACATTAGGAAGAAGAAAGTTGTTAAGACTTGGGCTGACTGGCGGCATAGCACTACAAAGTAACAAACAGTTCCGTGACAATCACAAAAACCGCAGACTCCCTAAAGGAATAGAGTTTACGGAGTTGTTTTCCGTAGAATATAACATATTTCTCGAGTATAACAAAATATCGATATTTTCACGAGTGCGAAGCACGAATGAAACATATTGTAATATTCTATCATATGAAATGGAAAACGTTTCAATCATGTTTTTATTGCATTTTAAAAACAAAATTTAAAAAAATCGAAAATGTATTTCGTCAAAAAAGGCGGGAATCGGTAACAAAATTCATGACATCGTCTCTTTGTAACGTTTCTCCACATCAACTTGACGACGCCATTTTGAAAGGACTGATCAGCGAAATTTTAAGCGTTTCTACTGTTATCGGAGAATCTGTGCATTACAAAGTAACGTCAAGTGAGTACTTAGTCAAAAACTTGTCTAAACATTTCAGAAATACAACCAAATAAGTATCTATCTTCACTTTGATCGGGAAAATCGAAATGTTTCAGTAAGGTGCCTACAAAGTTTCGCTCAGATTGGTTAAAAAAACGGGAAAAAATCACTGCAAATCATAAAAAAATGCATTTTACCACTTTGAATGTTTTGTCTATTTCACTGGGGAAATGCAACACACACATACACTACAAGACAAGGTCGCTACTTCACACGGGGATGCCGGCAATCTAATTAAATATAGATGCTCATTTTCACTGTGTAACATACAGTTCATGTAACGTTGTGAGAATGGCCAACTATATTTTAATTAGATTTGGACGCCGTCCTAAGATCAGAGCAGTTGATTAGACGCTACACAAACAGCCAACACTCCAAAAATGATATGCATGACTAAGCAACTATCAATTTTATATATTTGACTACGTTATCACTCATATAAGCCTAAGAGAAATTCCACAAGGTTGAGAAACTGATCAATAAAACATTGTTTACATCCGGTTTTGAATGAAAGATCAATATTATCATAGAGCAGGCTAATATTATCACAGGAGTGAATATTGTTCTTAGCGTCCGTCGTCCGTCCGTCCGGCGTCAACTTTTTCCTTCAAACAACTTCTTCTAAAAATCTAAGAGGCCTAGAGACCTGATTTGTCATGTGGCATGCTCGGATGAATGGCTACCAAGTTTGTTCAAATGAATTGGGGCCGAGTGGTTAAGGTGTACCGATACTTTAACTAGTCCTCCGCCACTGGGTTGCGAGTTCGAAACCTACGTGTGGCCGTTGCCAGGTACTGACCATAGGCCGGTGGTTTTTCTCCGGGTACTACGGCTTTCCTCCACCTCCAAAACCTGGCACGTCCTTCAATGACCCTGGCTGTTAATAGGACGTTAAACAAAAACAAACCAAACCAAACCAATCAAATGAATGACCTTGACCTACATTCAAGGTCACAGGGTGAAATAGGCTTAAATCTTTAAACAATGATTATGCGATAGCCAAGTATCACCAAGACCTGATATGTGGCCAAGAGTATGCTGGAATGAAGGACTAGAAAATGTATTGACATAAACCTAGCTTTCACTGATATTTGAATAAAGTGGTAATCAGCAAAGTATCTGTTGAAATGACCTCAATTAACTTCAAATTTGCTGTAGAGCCAGGTGAGCGATACGGGCCCATTGGGCCTCTTGTAATTTAGACAACAGCAACTTTACAAAAGGCCCATACTAACAAACTCTTTTTACAGGGGAGAAGACGGTCGACTAGTTGTTTAAATTTGACAGCACTGTCCTTTTTTTCCACACATAGCATCCATCTAAGATGTTTTGGACGAAATTGATATTTTTAATGTAAACAAACTCCATTACGCTGATGTTTACAAATTACGTGCAATGAACCATTTACCGTTTAACATTGTTTAAAAACTATCTGAAACCAGTTGGTCTGTATCAGAAGAATTGAGTAAGTATAGCCACTTTTTAGGTCACCTGAGGCAAAGTCTCAAGTGACCTACATGTATTCTAAACGCCTTTTGTCCGTCGTCCGTCCGTAAACAATTTACATTTTCCATTTCTCCAAAACCACTAAACCGAATTCAACAAGAGGTCCATGGGCCTTAACGGTCACCTGAGATTTGAAATATTTCAGTAAATTTAATTGACCCTTTTTGGCCCTGCCCATCAGCCCCTAGGGGTCAGTCAGGGCCAACATGTGTATACCATTTAGCTGAAGGAGAGAAGATTTTTGAAGTTTTAGTCAATTTGACCTTTTTTAGCCCCGCCCCTCAGGCCCCTGGGGGTGGGGACCATATAATTTACAATTTAGGCAGCTTCTATGGCTAAAGGTTAACTGAAATTGTGAATTATATGGTCGTCACCCCCAGGGGTCTGAGGGGCGGGGCCAAAAATGGTCAAATTAACCAAAACTTCATAAATCTTCATAAATCTTCTCTACTCTCAGATATGGTGGAATCAAACACTCTTCATAGATGGCAGGGTCTTAAGGTGCTTTACCAAAATTGTGAATTTCACGAACCTGGGGTCTCGCGTTTGCACATGGGGAGGGGGTGTGTGGTAAGCTTAACTATAGTTTATATAGGGAAATCTCATTTTTGGCTATTATTTGTTGGATTTCTATTGGAATTCATTCTTACTTTGTTAACATTATCAGTTTGGGATAACAGTTTGCCGGTATACGCATGTTGGCCCTGACTGACCCCTTAGACAGCTGATGGGTGGGGGCCAAAAAGGGCTTGGTTTGGTTTGGTTTATTTGTTTAACGTCCTATCAACAGCTGAGGTCATTTAAGGACGGCCTCCCGTACGTGCGACATGCAAGCTTGTGGTGAGAGTGCAATTGAATTAACTGAAATATTTCAAATCTCAGGTGACCGTTAAGGCCCATGGGCCTGTTTTTATTTTAAACGTAGCGTGAGTGTACCAATATATTTCTACCGGTTTCTTTGTTTAACATCGTTTCATCTTTTGCCCTTTTTATTTATAATCTTGAGTCATCATTTTTTGGCCCTCTTGACCTTTTTACTAACCTTAGTCATAATTTGCAATGCATTACTTAATTGTTTCAAAACACTAATAACTGACCATTCCGTAACAAACTAGAAATGTTTGAGTAACGAAAGTATATGTCTCCTTGTATTAGCCAATATGTATACAGCTGGTTAAGAATTCTTAACGGCCAATTAGCACCACCACGGTCATAAGGGCAACAACAAAATGATGATGGTGAGTAAAAATGGGTAAAAACATCAAGAAAACGAAACATGCAAAAATATATATTGGCACACTCACATTTAGTTTAAAATGAACCAAAAATACTCTAAATCAAAAGTTCCGGCCTATCACAAGGAGACTTAACACGAACATACCGCAGCCTCCCAAAACACACATACGCACTCACCACACGCATGCATGTCACACGCACGGGAGGCCGTCCTTAAATGACCTTAGCTGTTAATAGTTTGGTTTATAGCTGTTAATAGGACGTTAAACAAAATAAACCAAACCAAACCAAACTAAATCCTATGATATTAGACCAGCAGCTGTTGGTTAGCTCAAATCGTTTAACTGACAATGTTAACGTCATTAAATTTGATCCAAGCCATTTATGACCGTAAAGTAGGATATTAATCTATTTGGTTACTGATGCTGTGGGCGTCGTGTAATCTTTGCCAACAGATATTATGACGCAATATTGCGATTTATACACAACAAATGATGAAAGGCTGTCTGCAAGATAACCGCTATTAAGACTGGTTTATGGCAAAATTTGCGATGTGTTATTATTTGAAACCCTGGAACCGATCGTTCTGTTTCTAAAATGAAGGGAATATAAACTTATATCGTTAGAGCCACTGCTACAAGTGAACAGGAGTCGAAGGGGGCATTTGTGATACAACAAATGGTTGCAACATTGCATTGTAATATTAGCTTGTTAGATATCAACTTAACGGCCCCGCACTACTAGACAGTTCGTTAGGACTAAAAGATGTTAAATACAAATGGTCATCGGACGGAAAAGCATTACATATATGTGGTTATAAATAGATGGCAAGTCAGATGGACAGAAAGGATTGAAACTATCTGTTGTAGGATGTGAATCAATAGCGTGTGGTAAACACTAAATGGTTTATTGCATGCGATGCACTGATTCTGGTTCTCGCACACTTCAGTAAGTGAAAACGCATTACAAATGTATGACCCAAGGACAATCCTATCTCTGCCACAATCTTGGTATAGCGAGGAGACCGTTAACTGATTGCTGCTTCGGTAGTGTAATTTGTTGTCTACATATATATCAGTTGGCCAGAGGCTTCATCAGAAACATGATACATAAAAAATAAAGCGATAAAATGGGAGAACGTGATGCGCGGAAGATGATTGTTGAACTTCAGCCAATTTGACCACATTTGGTCCCTGGGGAAAATGCAGGGTCAGTAATGACTATATCATATAATGTGCTGGATCAGCAGCCCTTATATGATTTATCTACCTTTGTATGTAACTGAAAGTGTGATGCGTACGTGACATTTTTGGTGGTTTGTATCCTAGAATTATCTCCCCTTTTTTGTAACTCTTCACACCCAGATTCACCGAACACGTTTTTTTTCTACGGAGATAAACTCTGGTGAAATATGTAAGTTTTGCGTAATTTAGATACATGCATGTTTTATCCTTGTTGCATAAATGTCCCCCAAATTGTACTTATCAACATTCGAGGTGTAGTTTTGGGAATCATTTCATTTATATTTGTAAAAACTGTTGGTCAAATTTTGTAACGTTAAAAGAGTTATTTCGTCCCAACTTCCTGTCACGCGTTAGTTGTTTGCCGCTATCAGAATGTAGTATGTTAGTTGATAATAGTTAGAAATATGAATGTACAGTTAGTACGAGATCTTTAGAGTTTGCATTATTAAGTGTTTTAGCAGAAATAGAATGTGCCCTTTCTAGTCAATCGGTTTAAATGTCCGTCCATGCAAATATCTATATAATCAAGGTTGTCAGTATATGTAACCCATATAGTACGCCGGCCCATCCCTTATGTGCGTACCTTTGTTGTAGGTGTCTATTTTTGCAGCCTGCTGTCATAAAGCAATGTTATCTTACCATGTTTTTATTGCTCGATTTTAGAGAGTTGTACACACATCTATGTGCTATGCCTAGCACCCCCTGTAACTGGTATGGTCAGTGGTGTCGCCACAGCGTAAGTCTTATACACATTTTGAATAACAGATATTTCTGTACAAATTATGAGAATGGTTTATGTTCATTCATAGACCCTGTTGGTCAGAAATTAGGTGATGTTGCCATAGTGATTCAGTAAGTTGTTTTTCCGTCTATATATTATCCATGAGTTGTTCTGAATATAATTGAACCACAGACTGTATTGATGATAATTTGACGCATATTTGATTTAATAAGAGCGCAGCTCTTACGCGGCCGAAGGCCGCGTAGAGCGAAGCTCTACTAACCATAACACGTGTGTAAGCAATACAGTCCAATACAATCCTATACCCCTTGGACTTTGAAATTGTGTCCCGCGGGAAAAGTCTTGCGCCTCCATGCAGGCAGCCATGTTTTAATTCTCGTTACCTGTATGGTGAGACTTGATCCATTTCTTTCTGATCGACATACCTCACCGATATTCACTAAAAATTACCTCATTCTTTACATATTGATATAAAAACTGCCTAACCGCCGGTATACCGACTATCTTCCATTTCTGTTATGACTGATGACATGAATGTAATCGGCGAATTTGATTGGATGAAAATATTTGGTTTGTTACCAAAAATAGGAACGCTAAGTGCAGACGACTAAATTGTGATGCGCTTGAACTGCCATTGTCGCAAAAATAAATTTTATGATAGAATGGAAATTTTAAAACACTTAGATACATTCTATACTTTTATTTTTACTTTGCACACTAAATTTCCTGTCGCAGACGACAATATTCGCCAGACGACTGCAGGTTAACCCAGCGTCATAGAAATCTACGTCGGGCCTATCCCATAGCATATCAAGTGTAGTAAGTTCATGCAAGGTGTCTATATACACGTACATGTAAACAAAATGGAGTTTTAACTTACAATCAATACAGTTTAAATCAATAATAACAACAATTATTTTGCCAAATTTATCAGGAGAAATGGCATAGAATTCTAGTAGAAAATATTCACTTTCAAAGCTTAAAATTTTTAGACTAACTTTACTGCCGATCGCGCGGACGGCTGGAGATTAAGCTTACAATGCGTGTAGCTAGTCTATAAGATATGTAGGACCTATGTACTGTACGTAAAGATGAAAATTCACGTGATCATTTGCCCAGAATAGACTATTGTCGAAAACAATATTTGTAATTTTCACTTTTAAAAGTTGAATTTAAAATAATA
Source organism: Pecten maximus (assembly GCF_902652985.1). Lineage (NCBI taxonomy): Eukaryota > Metazoa > Mollusca > Bivalvia > Pectinida > Pectinidae > Pecten > Pecten maximus. The sequence goes on from NC_047032.1 coordinate 8,707,875, forward strand.
ACAAGGCCTCCCTTTTAATTTGAAAAAAAAAAGCAATGTAGGCTAGATGTTTGATCTAATTAGAGGTAGATTATGAAATAAAGCCAGTCTGTCTTAAACTTAAAACCGGGTATAATATTAATTCTAAATTCAAGCAGGCAGATTTAAACATGTAAATATTCATTGTGTGTTTACTAGACTTTTTTGGCGCCAATTGCCTGAAAATGTCCGGATTTTTAAGTGACCATTCTTATTTCAAAACTCTGTCCAAAGTGAATTTCAGGTTGAATTCTCATAACGACCATTCTTATGTAAAGTCGAGTGTGGAATCTGAACAGCGACAAATAATATCTATACAAAGAAATGCAAAAAATAGTAATAGATCTACCACTGAGAGACAAAATGACCAACGTATCGTCCAAATACAAGACAGTAGATTTACAATTCAAAATGTTCCTGGGGATGGGAATTGTTTTTTCCATTGCCTTTGTCTGGGTTTGTCATCCAATCATTACCCTCATACATACAGGCATGAAATATGTACATATGTCATTTCAAATTGGACACAATGGAAAGATCTGGTGTCTATTTGCCATGGCTCTGAGGTTATACACCCTAGCCAATACCACAAAAAAATGATACAAAACAATGGATGGGCAACAACAGTCGAAGTCAAAGTTGCATCAATCATTTCAAACACAAACATAGAGGTGCATCTACAAGGTACAAAGTTAGACGAAATATCAGGTCAATATGTTCCATGTTACAACACGGAGTCCTACACCGTAGATGGCAATTCAAGCACTATCAACATACTACTTTCAAACAACCATTACATGCTCATGACAAGACAAGATATACCTGAAAGCAATCTGAACGAAAACACACAAACATCTCAGACTCGGACTGTAAGTAGTAGAACCATAAACCATAACGAAGGGAAACGGCCAGCATTACAGAAAAACGATAAAATCGGTACAAAAAAGGCAAAAACAGCAGGTAGGCCTACATGTATTTCTGGTTCTGACAGTAGCAATGCAACCCTGTATGACCCATTGTTAGAAGATTTGCAGTACAAATGCAGAAAACTGGGCATACATTGGTTCACCCAACAGAGGAAGTGGCTCAATATTGGCTTTTACGAATCTTGGAACACTGTGAATAAATTCTTCATCTTTTTTTAAACAGTATTAAGGTTAGTAAGTGAAGGTGTGGATTGCCTCATCTCACTGAAAGTCTTCAATACAAGAATATTCTTTTTTTTTTTTAATAATTTATAAATCATTCCAAACTATTCAAATACACCAGTACCAGTTTTAGCAATTAATGTGATATCATGTGAATTTATGAACTAATGGTAACTCCACTATGTCATCACCTCCACTATGTCTTGACACCTTGCATGAACTAAACTGTTATATACATCATGATAGACCCATGTATACTGTCGACGGACTCATCATCATGAATCAGAAACCATTACATAAGTACTGTAAGTATTTCAACAGAATCATTGAATTTGTTGTTATATCAGTTCAATCACAGGAGTTTGACGACTTGTTTTGATCATGAATTAAATATAATGTAACAAACCAAACCATTTTAATAAGTAGAAAATGTCACACTCCTGTTACTAGTGTTAATGTTATTACTAATATCGTTACTAAGTTTGTGTCATTAATTATAACTAGCTGCGCTCTCCCAAGGCTTTGCCTTCATTCATATTAATTTGAGTCAATATTTCTGTGTTAAATTGATGTAATATTTGTTAAAGGTACACATCAGTATACTTTGTGTCAGTCAATGTAATTATGAAAACAGAATAGTGCAAGTCTTTTTGAGATAAGATTGAATCTTGGTCCTTTCTGTGTTTACATTATGCAAAGACTCAATTGTCCTTCATTTTGTATTTTGTAGTTCTTACTTTGTTACTGTCATAATGGAAATAAATGTTTGATGGTACCCGTTGACTTCCGTTATCATTCCAAGAGTGAGTGGCGGAATATATAACTATATACTAAGTTTGATTAATTGCGATTAAAATCTAGATGGTAACTCTCACTCCGTTATGTAAACTTCTCACGACATCGCACAAGGGATCACGTCAGGATGTCCTTTCGGATTTACCAATCGAATCACTACTCGCAGAATCTTGAAAATGAATTTCGTATAATCTGTAAATCTCTTTCAAGCCATTTCGTCCAAAGCCTATAGCTATATACATGTTTTGTAAACGGCTAGCTTCAGATGCATGATGTGACGAATGGGCGAGATCGACGACATAAAAAATTGAGAATTCGACCTGAAAGCGCGATATTCAGATAACAAAGGTAATCCTGACGTGACCCCTTATGCGATGAATTTGGTTAACGTCCTATCACCAGCTAAGGTCATTTAAGGACAGCCTCCTGTGTGTGCGATATGCATGCGTGTCGTGAGTGCGTATTTGTGTTTTGGGAGGCTGCGGTATGTTCGTGTTAAGTCTCCCTATGACAGGCCTGCACTTTTTGCCGATTTATAGTGCCACCTCACTGAAGCATACTGCCGAAGACACCCAGCAGGACACCCCAACCGGTCACATTATACCGGACAACGGGCGAACCAGTCGTCCCACTCCTAATATGCTGAACGCTAAGCAGTAGTAGTAACTACCAATTTAAAAACAAAACTCTGGTATGTCTCGGCTAGGGGACAAAACCCAAAGCCTTCCTCACAGGGGCGAACGCTCAACAAAAGGCCAGAAGTGAGGCATTGTCAAGGGAGAATGAGCATATGTATTTTAATTAAATTTTCATTATATTAGCTATAGTAAACAGGGAGGAAGGTGGTGACACAGAGTAGTTAATTTAACAATTTTGATAAAACACGTTAAGACCTCTCAATTTCTTGAGAGTAATAGATTCTGACATATTTCGTTGTAAAAGATTGCGTGATTAAATCCCCTCCGCAACGAGGCTATGGAAGGGGTATACTAGAATCCGGTTGTCCGTCTGTAGATACAACGATGTGCCGACTACTCCTCCTAAACTGCTATCCTATTTATAAAATCGCTTCTTACGAAGACCTTAACCACATAGAACAGTACCGTTCTCACAATTAGAGATAAATGCGTAGGTGACTTCCCAAAGACAATTGGTTTCATGTTATTTTAAAAGCAGATGGCAATATTCTTTCTGATGAGCAATCGATTGACAAGTATGCGTAATTTTTCAAGAATTATCAGCAGTCAGACAGCAACATGATTATCAAAACGTTGGTGTTGATGATACGTGGCGGAACATTACATTATTATTCATATCAGATTAATATTATGGTCAGCCTTCCCACGCCAATTGCAGGCTATATATGGAGTTTCGATCAAAAACTCAACTATTTTGCCACAGCACGCAAAACATCTTTCATTACAGTCAAACCAGAATGACCTATCGCGTTGACCTTTTCAGTGTAATATTCAAAGTGGGTAGTTCCATTTGTGCACAGGTGTGTTAACAAAAGATATTGATTAGGAATACTACTGTGTCCAGCAGGGTGCTGTTTTGGACCATTCGTTTTTAACTCACCTGGACCGAAGGTCTTATGTCATGGCGCGGCGTCCGTCGTCCGTCCGTCAACATTTGCTTCAAATCGCTACTAGTCAAAAAGTTCTTAATGGATTTTTACTAAATTTGATCAGAAATCATTCTTGGCGGAAGGGGATCAGATTTTGCATCAATGGGGACTGACCCCCGAGAGGCCAAATGGACGGGCCCAATAGGGGAAATAGAGGTAATTCCTTTAAATCGCTACTAGTCATAAATTTATGAATGGATTTGAATCCAGTTTGGTCAGAAACATCCTTGGGGGAAGGCTTCTAAATCATAGG